>NW_026859591.1:0-20497 GCF_026571515.1 Ruditapes philippinarum | reverse complement strand
CGTCAACTACGGACAAAGGACTGTATATTAACATTCTTGTAAATAAATATTGACTATATTGATTTTGAAGACACGTTTATAATATATCTGAATAATTATTTTGAATTTATTTTTTGTTTGTATGCCAACTTAATTGTTGATACCATAGACGTGCGTCTTAATATCAGAATAACGTAAGATAACCTACAAAAACTAAAAGCCTCTACATATAAATATTTTGAATAAATAATCATTGTATGCATGCATAATATAATAGTAACACAAAGATAAAACTTACTTTCAGTGTTGTAATGTTTAATTTCCACGACAACGGTACTAGCATACATCTGATACAGTACTTTTATTTACAATATTATTTACATCAAATTCTTGTTAGATATTATCTTAATATAATATTCTTTGTTGTCGAAATTTTTGCTATGAATGTAAAATAGAATTTTGTCAAAACCGCATTTTGTATATGAATTAAGGTTTAGTGTAATTTTACCAATTTGTCATTAAGCGTGTTTATTTCCACAAAGGCTTCACCGGGTGTCATGTCCTCTTCCCCTGTGCCTTTTGACTTGGGCCTAATATTCATTAATTTATTTCTTTTCTTTTAGTTCCTTATCAGTTACTAATTATTTATTCTTATGTATAATTTTAGTGGTTTGCCTGCACGTGCTCTGCCTTGTGCCCTGTCCTGTTTTTGTTTGGGGTCCTCCTGGGCTCCGTGCCACTGGCTCTTGTTACTATGCCGGGTAGGGATTGCGTTCATTGAACGCCACCGTTCCTTGTTGATTTTGTTTATCATATTGTAAGTAAAATTAAATAATAAAATTCACATTACAGTTAAGCTAAACTATACAGGTCAAACATATAAGGGACAAAATCGTTTAAAAAGACTTCGGATCGGTGGCCCAATCTCATGTGTCGGTAATAATTTTAGATTCAATTATTCATTAGATACGGTTAAAGATCCAGTAACATATTTGTTATGGTTTTAAATCATTAATATAATGCTCAAATGAATATTTATCAATATTGTAAGTTCCAAAAAAGCATTATTTGTAAAGATATTCCCGAATTTACATTTCATGTTAATAAAGGGTGGTAATTAGAAATGTATTTATTATAAAGTCTAAGTTAAATTTTTCAATAAGAACTGAGTGCATATATTTTTCTGAATACATATAATGTGGACAACTATTTTCAGTACATATTTTACATATATACCCTCAAATAGACAATGCTGACATTGAATAAGCAAGTGTGACCTTCACCCTTGAGGTATGGGTCTGGTTGTTGCGCATGACGCATCGTCTTATAATAACAAGCATTTGTGCCAAGTTATTTCACATTCCTTTGATAAATAACAAAGTTATGAACCGGACACTAAAGTGTGACGGACGGACAGACGGACGGAGCCTATTTCTATATCCCCCTTTTTTTCTTCGGAAAGGCAGGGGACAAAAACAGGTAATATATCATGAATGTCATTATTTTTTGCCATACATATTGGGTTGGGGCAAGGGTTACCTTTACCATTACAGTTTAGTGCATGACGTGATTACCACGATCGTACGAGTGATGTTCCCGCTGTGTCATCATAGGACAGCTTTAAAGCCTTAACATAATTTTAAGCAAACTTGATAGTATTTCCTAAATTCGGTTAGTACTTTTTTATTGTTCTTTAACAACCGAGAACATGGCTGTTTTCAAATGAAGTTTATATGAGCAGTAAATAAATTTCATGATGAAAGTTATATCAGGAACATTTAGGGTAATACTTTGTTAATCTATAACAGTTACTGTAAAAGTGGTTCAATATCATAATATTATTTACCAAGCTATATTTGATGATTTAGTTTGTTTGTTATACAATTTAATGATACAGTTTGTTTTAGTTAAAATTGTCTCAAGGCCGCATCTAATAGCATAATCATTTAAAATAAAAAGTACAAAAATCAGTCAAACAACATCTGAAAACTGATACCATTATTGCGTTGCACTCCCATTGCATTATTACCAATAGCTAGTCTGTACTTATCTCATATTTATGAGGTAAATTTATAATCAGATGAAAAAAATGAATTTTTATTTGGCAAAATTTGAACACTTAGTAACTTGCTCTGACTGAAGCCAGTCTTTCGTAGTTTTTAAACGAACAGTCGGGAAATAATAGTGTATATATTTATAGATTATGAGTCGTTTGGTTTATGCTACGATTGTAGAAATATCGTAATTAATATTCTTAATGGTAGGCCAATCAGTCAATTTGTATTTTAAAAACGTTTATCATTTATCTTTTGTTCTCAATTTCTTAACTAATGTGTTTTTATCATATGAGTCGTTTTAGTCACAGTTCATTGTTGTTTAAACATATTTGATATAAACAAATAATATAACAAGTATCAGGTCAGTGTAATTGTGATATGGAAACAAAATAATTTGCTTTAATCCATTTTATCTATTCAATACATAACATGAGGCTTCTGATAATTATTATTTCAACGCTTTAAATCTCTCGATCCCATCTGACATATTTGTTAAGGTAAGCAAATTGAACATGATTTCTCTAGATATCATTCATATCAATAGACCGTTGTGTATTGAATATCTGCGGTTCTCTAAGTGGGGTATAATTGCACAAGAATAGACAGGTCTTGTCCTTCATTTTAAAAGATAAAGTCCTTATAACGTCTTTATTACTTTTTTGTAAATTAAGACATTCGAGTAGGGAACAGAACAATTTCAAAACAAGTTGCACTGCTACTTTTTGTTTTAAACAATATCGTGTTTACTTGAACATTATATCGTGTTGTTTTTTTGTTGTTTTTTTGGGGTTTTTTTTGGCTCAAATTAAATAACCGACTTGAAAATAAATAATAATTTGTAGCGAAACGAAGCAAAAACAGAATATTTGCATTTAATTATACGTGATATCTATAAACAGAATATGAATAAAAGCAAATGCCGGGAAAGTGGACATTGATTTGTCACATAAATTATTCAAAAGAAGCAATGCTGTAATAAGTGTATAGTCTGAAACAAACGTAGTGAATAACCATACTATTTATAATGTAGTACTAATTATAGTAAACAAAACAGAAATATAATAAATGCACTGGCGTATTCGCTTGTTAGTTAATCCACAGATAGAAATGTCCTGAGATGTTTTGAAATTCATTGGAGTACAGAACATCCACTCCTGGGCGGTTAAACTGATATTCAATAAATAATTTGTACCAACAGTAAAATAGAAGAATGAAACGAATTAAATAAAATAATTATTGACATTCCCTTATTAAGACCCAAAGATCTTCTTTTTTTACCGCTATTTTCATATTAGTTACGTTATGTTAATATCCAAAACAATAGTTTAAGATTGATGTTTACCAAGTCAAGTAAATTTTATTTATAAGTCGGATACATCAGCAATAAAAATAAGCTCTGTTGCATTTTTTACACCGACTACTATAATATAATATGATAATATATAATGATATATAATAAACATGTTTAAGATATGATAAATGAAGAAAATGGTTATAATAAATAAGACAAATAGCATTGTACTAACAAATAGAGAAGACAAACAGCATTGCACTAGCATTCATCAGTAGCATGTAAAAGTAAAAGTAATACATTTTACGTTCTAATAAAAAACTTATCCTTAAAGATACACACTAAAGGTTTAAATACACATCACAGCCTATATAAAACACACAAACAACATCAAGCATACATATACACAGTAAAATGCATAGACAAACTAACTTCTAGAAAAAAAAGAGCAAATTATATATAAATAAATAAAGCATGGTTAGGACTAAGCAACTAACCTTACATTAACATACACACAAACAATTAAGTTATACATGTATATAAAAGATTATACATAGCACACAAAGAAAATAGAAATTAATCTATTACAATAAAAACAAACAAAAGCACATGATACAAAGTAATTAAAACAAGCACAGTGATGAGACAAATGCATAGCAAAAGCAACTAAAATCCTAAAACATCCAGTATGTCGCTGCCAAAATTTTGGTTTTTGATGATGTATAATGTGGTGTAATATAATGTACAGGAACAATTCTCCCCTTGCAATGATCTTAAATGGTTTAAAGATGAATTTTGATTCCAAAGTTTGGCAGCGGCATACCGGAAAGATTTCTTACCATATCTGCCAGTTTTTGGTAAAGGTACCTCAACAATAATGTTTCTTAAATTATAGTTAGAATGTTTAACATGTAGTAAATCAAAACAGGAGACATATTATTTAGAATTTTGTATGTTTCTTAAGCAATTGCTCTTAACCTCCTTACTTTCAAAGAAATAAGTCCGGACTTCTTAAGTAGTTGATCATAGTTACTGTTAAAATTATCATAATCTATCCTGATTTTTTTCTATTTTACTAGTGTTTGATTCATTTGTAAAATGCCAAGTAATAGGACAATAATAATAGTAAATTTGACATAACAAAATAGTAGTATATTGTGAGTCTGCTTTACCTATTAAGATGTTTACTAATTTTCTTTAGTATAATCAGTTGTGTAGAGGCTTTTTCTACAAATTTTTGACACGAACGAATTAAAATTTAACATAATATCTAAGTTTACACTAAGCAGCTTTATTTCATCATCACAGGATATTTCTATATTTTTGATTTTAAAATTAATTTTCTGTTGATGGATTTTCTTCCTAAGAGCTATTGCCTGAAACTTCTCGGGGTAAGCCTTCATTTCATGTTTTTGGGAACTAGTCTATCAAAGTTTAACTATCTTTTTCTAGTGTGCTTACTAAGTCTGTTTTACAAGTGATTGAGTAAGAAAGAGTATTATTATCCGCACTGTTATACAGTTGACTTTTATTTATGAAAAGGAATATATCGTTTATAAAAATATTTAACAAAATCGGTCCAAGTATTGAGTCTTGTGGGACGCCTTTAATTATGTTTTGATAATCACTACATATATTTCCTATTTCTACACATTGATGCCTATTAGATGGATAACTTTAAATAAGATTAAGCGACTGTTCAGACATACCATAAACTTTCATTTTAAGTAACAATAAATCACGAGACAAGCAGTCATTGGCTTTTGATAGATCCATTAGAATAGCTGCCAGATACTTGTTTTTATCCAAGAAATACTTCCAGTCTTCAACAATTTTACAAGGGCAGTATTACAACCATTACCAGGTCTAAAAGCACTAAGAAAGGGATTAAAAGCGATATTAAATGTCATAAATGGTTCTCTCAAAAACCTTAGACATAACAGGTAAAATACTGACTGGTCTGTAATTGCTCTTGTCTAAAATACTATTTTCCTTATGAATGGGTACAACTTGAGCTTTCTTCATATTTTTCTCGAAATAGAGATACTTGTATGCATCTATTTATCATATCTGTTAGTGGTTGGGTAATATCAGGAGAGGCAATTTTTAAAATTTTAACTGAAATACTATTATAGCCTGTAGCCTTTTTGATACTCA
The DNA here is from genome assembly GCF_026571515.1 of Ruditapes philippinarum. Taxonomy (NCBI): domain Eukaryota; kingdom Metazoa; phylum Mollusca; class Bivalvia; order Venerida; family Veneridae; genus Ruditapes; species Ruditapes philippinarum. The sequence goes on along the minus strand of NW_026859591.1, from coordinate 15,013 downwards.
TATTTCCTATTTATTCTTTGACACAATTTACAGAGACATGTTTAAAAATTAACTCATCAGATATATGAGTTGTTTCCTTGATTTTACTTACACTTACATGACTATCATTACAAAGTACATTGCTATCTCCAATATTTTTTGCAACATTGATATAAAATCATTCAAAACATTACTTATTTCTTCCTGATCAGATAATAGAACATCATTTAGTACAAAGTGTTTCTTAAAAAAGGTTTTACAGTCTTCCAAAAAATTTTCATCCTCCAGAGCATCTGTCCAAAAATAGTTTTTTATTGATAGTTTCTGGATTTTGGTAACTAGGTTTCTTGATTGTCTGTATTTTTTCCAGTTAACATTATTTCTATCTAGGAACCTATTAAGCATCATTTTCTTTTTATAGATAGATTTTCTCAAAGTAGAGTTCATGTAAGGGGCAGGCTGTACAGGCTTTTTTCTTTGTTTAATAGGTGCATGTTAGTCAAAAGTTTTTGTCAATAACGATGAAAATTTTTCAGAAACTTGGTCTAAATTTTCCTCTGTATTTATAAAAGATATATCTGAATTTTTAAAATCATTTTAAAAAGACATGTTCATTAAAAATTTTAAAACTTCTATAGCTAATCCATCTAGCTTTATAAATCGGTAGAGTCAAATTTAAAGTAAACTCAATCAAATTGTGGCAGTCACTTATGCAGCAGTTAAAATTCATAATATTATAACATTTGTTTTGCATACTGGTAAGTATAACATCTAGTAAACTAGCAGCATGATTTGCAGGATAACATGTAATTGATTTTATCACCTTTGGGTAATGTAATGTTGTAATTTAACTTAATTTAATTAACTTAATGGTAAATGAAATAATCACAATTAGAAAATTTCGGTACCTTTACAAACAGCATAATAACAGCCTGACATGTAAACTTTCACTGTATTATAATTAACAATATTTACCTACTTCCATCTTTCATAAAGCAAAATAAAAAATATCATGTATATACTTATTCCTTATTATATTTAAAGCTCAATCTTGTTGATATAAAATTGAATTGCGTCCCTTTAAACAGTTCTAACCATTGAAAATATACATAAATCATATAAATTTTATGAATAACTCTTCAAATGTAAAATTGATATAGCAATTGAAGTGCGTCCCTTTAAATAGTACTAAACATATACAATATAATTTTCTTGAATGTAAAATTGATATGAATATTATATTGCATCACTTTAAACGATACTAACCATTGTTTAATCTTTTCGTCCGTTTATACATTTGACATAAGGTGTGTGCGTAAAAAACGAAATTTAATCTACAAAAAGTCATAGTATAAAAGCAAATCGTTCAAAGCATGAACATTTAAACACCAAAACTTAAAGAGCTAAAATGATACGAGAAGATTACCAAAAAGAATAATGACGACCTACAGCCAGTAAAGCGTAAACAGTGAAATGATTTTAGGATAAAGGAGCGAACTTGTTTTCCTTCAAAAAATATTTACGTTAATTCTTTATTAGTTTAAACACAATTGCTTATTATCATTTCAATATTTAATTAACGGAAATATTAAACAATAGAATAACGGGTAAGGTATCACTCTATGATATCACATGACAGTCCAGATAAACGACTTGTCAAACGTCTCATTAACCATAACCAAACACAAGGCATGGATAAAATCTATTTTCAGGTTATAGTGACTACTTGTAATTCAATGCTAAACATGACAAAATAAAAGCATATTATTTTGAATTTTGAGGGGATAAAACGTCTGATTTTATAGAACATGATTAAGTAAAACAACTTAAATCATTTTACTATCATTTGACTCTGTTTTAGTAAAACATTCATTTATCAACATTTTTGACACCGCTCAACTAACACATCGTTAAGTTTTTTTTTTTTTTTTTTTTTTTTTTCATTCTAATAGTGAACTGTCCATGGCCAAAGACAAAGAATATCATTCTCAAAGACAGTATATTGAATGTAGATTGACTATGTAAACGCAAATTAAGGAAAACGGAATCTGGTTATTTATTCCTCTGTCTTCTTACTACATTTGCGCTATGTGAAACACGTTATATCATGTATATAGGAAAACAACTTTGACATGTTAGATTATAGTGCCGGTTAAAAAATCATTGCTGTCAGTGTTCGACCCTTTGAAATTTTCTGCACGAAAAGACAGTTGTACAAATATATGTACGATTCGTGCTATATGTGTGATTGGCAAAAATAATAGTTTTGATTAATTGGAAACACGAATCGAGATTCAGAAGAAACGAAGGACAAAAATCATTAATGACGGCGTAATGTAACTCTTTATTGAAAAGACTGTAAAGAACTTTTCATTTTTGTTGACAATTAATCCAGTGTGAAAACATTGTCGTTTAATATACTGTACATCTCTTTCTCGCAATTGTAGAAGTTTTAAAGGCTTACATCTTGTGATACTCCTTCTGAATTTCGATTCATTAGTTACAATTGACAACATAATAAAGGTTCTAATATTACAGCCATATGAGACAATTTTCTGATTATACAAATTAAAAGTTTCACCATCTTTAGATTTAATATTTAATTTTGCTCAAGCTGATGCTATGGGGCGTAGACACATGTTTAAGCACATACTATAACAAACAATTTAACTACGCTTTGTTGATATCATGTGACTTTCATTTTACCAAAATAGCATTTTATTTACACTGTGAATGATTTAATTAGATAAGATTCCCACAAAGTAAGCGCATATCCATTGAACATTATACGTAAGTGGGAAAAATAAAAAAATATAAAAAATTATCTACAAAACGAACTAATTTGAAATCCTTCATGTTTTGCTACGTTCTTTCATTTGATTTATCTGTTCATCTTTCTATACTTGTTTTATCATCAGCTATTTATTTATTTATTTATTTATTTATTTTTATTTCATTTTATTTTATTTTATTTGTTTATTTACCTATATCATCGGAGATCGGAACAGTAGCATACACGTAATCCGTAATTTTGGTGTTCACTTTCTATTTCTTACCATATATTATTTTCTTATATGTATAGACGTAAATCGCAAATAAGATGATATATAGCTGTGTTACATGTACGCCATATACAACTCACAAAATATAGCTCAATAATGATATGCTGATGGTGGTGGTGATGATGATGATGATGATTTAGATAAGATTTAAGAAAGACGTGATGATGACTTTGGTGATGTTGATGTTGTTGATGATAAATATTATTATTATTTTTATAAAGACATGTTTATTATAATTTAATGATAATCGGGTGATGAAAATTATGATTATATGATAAACTTGATGAAAAGTGAAGTGTTGACGATGTTGATGACAATGGAATTGATGATTTTTCAGACTTTGATGATGATAATTATACTGATGATGACAATGCTACAAGTCAATTTTGACACGGTGACGATTTTGTTTATTTTAAGATGGGTAGCTTTGGTCGACGAAGCATTACTTTAAAATTGATGCATTTTCAACGAATAATAATATTATATTTGTATTTCATCACAACAGATAAAGTTATTAGGAGACTCGTATTTGTCGAAATCTATATGCGGTGCAGCATAGCGGAATAACTGGCTAGTGCTGATGTAACAAAGGGACGTAATGTTTCTCTTTCTTGATTGGATATACATGTCATTGTATAGAACTTTCCAATTTTGTTGAAGGTCAATTCACTGAGGTCACAGTGACTTTTAGAAAATAAAGTATAGTGTACATATTGTCGTTTTAGCTATCTATGAAGTCTGATATCTTTTAATACTTCTGGTAAACATTTTGTTTTTGTAGCTGTTTTCATAATGAAGGTTCTAATATTGTAGCCATATGACCACATCTCCGGATGCTTTAATCAAAAGTAAAAGTATTACCAATTTAATGTTAAATGTTTTTTCTGCTCAAGTCGATGCTAGGGGACATATACAGTTGCTTATCTACCGTTAATGAAATCGAATTATTTGTCAGAACGTTGTGCCTACCATTTGAATGATTTTAACAAGGCAAACAGAAACATGATATTTGTCTTTCAACAACTTTTGTTTCTTATTCATTCATACGTAATATCTATAAATATACCATTTGATATTGGTTTTTTACCTTTAGGTATGAATTGTTAAATTCTCACTGGCTAAAATGCAAGCGCTTTTCAACCGAAGCGCGAATATAATAGCGTTGAAACTGTTGATTCAAACTATTTTAATTCAAGCAAGGGAGGCTATATATTGAAGCAAAGTCCTTTAGGAAAGTACTGTTGTAAGTTTTATGTGTTCAAATGTACCACTGAGATTTCATTTTAACATTTGAATTAAAATTATCTAAAAGATAAAGTTTGTGCACAATTTCGAGACCACTTGATTCAAAACAATGTAAATGGATTAGAGAAGATACTTTACCGTAAGTAATTTTATTTTAAAACGTCTAAAAGGAATCATAAATTGTTCTATATTAGTTAACTTATGTAGTGTTTTTATTTGTACTTTCACAATTTTTAATCAAACATAATCTTGTTCTTGGAATAACAGATGTCATATTTTTATTTTGTTTTCCTTTCTTGGGATATTCGAATACATTATTTTCGGTCACTTGCAGTATAGAATGAAGCTTATGGAAATGAACTGTAGTGAAAGAAAGGTTATGTCTATTACTATTTCATGAAATATCTCGTTGCGTTCTGACGGGCATCAAATTCAAACAGTATATCAAGTCCTAGCGTGGAAAAACTTTTGGTTCAAACCTATTAATGAAATTTAATACTGGAAATATACTTTTTGACTTACGAATATCAATAAACAAAAAGAAAAACAAAATAATTTTGTTTACCGAAACTTGGTACCAATTTAATAATCTAGTGAAAAGGGCGTTCTTTATATCAAGCCACTTGGCTTTTTGTGTGTACATTATTAATCAATATACGCTAGCAGACAATATATAACAAAAGAAAGACGAACCAAATTCAGAGATCATAATGCGTATAAACAAAAGAGGCCTTTATACTTTTAATAAATACATAGGTTGAACAGAACATGTTAACAATCTGAAAACAAATTGATCCTTTCGAAGCATTCATTACAACGGAGTTACATGAAAATTGCAGATTCGGTTTGATTTAGTCTGTACATGAGGGATAATGAATAAGTGCAACATCCCTCATGTCCCCTAGCACCGGCTTGAGCGGTACTCAATTCTCAACACTTAATAGTACTGGTATCAATGATCCCGAAGGACCAGAAAAACATAACAACACTGAAGTGAAGTACGGAATATCTTTTTACATCTGCACTTGATACCTGCTGTTGTGAAGTATTTAAATCTGGAAACAATTTGATCCCTCTGAAGTATAATCGTAACAAAATTACATGAAAATTGAGACTCAGTTTGATTGAGTCTTTACATGAAGGATAATGAATAAGTTCAACATCCCTCACGCCCCCTAACACCGGCTCAATTCTCAACACTTAAGAGATGGACCACCAGATGTGTTAAGTTAGACATAACCCCATACTGTATTTCAAAATGTGTTGGATTTAAAATTGGGTATGAATTAATTCGAAATGTTACCAAAACAGGTAAGTACTTTAGAAACATGCTACACTTTACATATATGCAAAACATATGATAATGTTTAAACGTTTATTTGTGAAGATGTTATAACTATGGCGGGTCACGGTGATAAAGTTAAAGACTGCGGGATTCTTGCAAATCTTGTTCAGTGATATTTACAGTGAAAGTATGATAATGAATATGACGATAATGACATGATAATAATTAACAACTAAATTATTCATGATTGAAATGACGATAATAAAACACCTCTATTATTATTATATTGATACGGAGGATGACTGAATTAAAGTAACCGCTAATAGTTATAATAACGATGATGACGAAAATCATTTATGATGATGATGATGGTGATGATGCTTGTAATGATGATGGTGTTGATGATAATGATGCTCAATTATGATAATTATGTGATGTCAACATCTCAATTATGATAATTATAATTACGGTGATGGTGTGATTTTATCAAAGTAATTTTGATAATTGTTATTTGTAACTTTTAATGATGATGATATGATTATAAACTATAGTATACAAATACATGTTAATAGAAAACAAACAATTATCGATATTCAATACATGTCAAGAAATTGTGATTTTTTTCTTATATAAGTCTCAAGAAGTGGTTAGAAGCCCCTCCCACCCCCACCCACGAAAAAATAATACATACATAAATAAATGAACACAAAAGGCAACAATAAAAAACAACAATAACAACTAAAGCAAACATAGTTTACTTTTCAGTGAATAATGTTGTCGATGACTGATTTATTTAGATGTATAAAGTTTACTTGAGTAGATTTTCTAATATATAGCATTTCTTCAATATCATGTAGCCACTCACACACAAAACAAAGGAAAACAACACGTCTTGCATTTTAATTTCGTTATGTTGTAAGTTTAGAGAATTACAACGTTGAATTTTCTGCTGTACACTTGCAATCTTCAGTTGTCCGAATATGAAAATTAACGAACATCTATTTTCTTTAAAATGAAGAAAATATTCAGATTCAAGTAATGTAATATAGTTAGTACAGATGAATTAAGTATCATGTACTTTTTCAAGGGTATAAATACTACCTTCTTGTTAAAAACAAACATTTATGCGGGAACATTCATTAAATGATAATTGCGATTTACTGGTTGCAACTATATACATTGTATTGAAATGGCTCAGAATGCGGAGGCAGTGCAGCTGCTTGATGACATGCTTAGAGGTAAAATATATTAATATCGTACTACAATTCATAAGTAATAGAATAACATTTAATGTTAAATATTTTACAAACATTGGATCGTGAAATTAGAGTAAATATGTACATAAAACGACGTGTCTCATAAGCATCGGACGCTGGCCCTTGAGTGATAATAAGATTAATTAACAAGCTTTTTACATACTTTAAAAAAATAAACATTCACGATAATTATTGCAATGGTAAAATGGACAGCAAATTTTAAAATTAAAAGAGCAGCAGTATTGATTAACATTTTTTTATTTATGATAACTAGTCCATATCTAATCAGGTTAGAGAAGACAGACGAGATGTGGACTAGAGATGGGCTTTTACGAAAACCACTTCATATTTAGTATGAGGCTCCCATGGCCGAACTTGTTGAGGATCCAGCGTTCTTCAAGAAATTCATTTTAATCGGACCTGATGTGTCTCGGGGTTCGGACGCGATAAGGCCGAATCTTCTCCGCCAAAATCATTGAACTCTGCAATTGGTTTTCTATGTGTTCTTTTCTTGTGAGGCATTTTGAAACTGAGCATACAAGAGGTTGTGCATGGATTTATTAGGTCCGTATAGATCCGTGGCAATTCGTTCTTCTCCGTATCAATTCGTTCTTCTCCGTATCAGACCGTACTTATTCGTACTAACCCGTGCTTATACCATAGCAGACCGTAGTATATCCGTAGTGCGTTCGTCCTGATTCGTGTCGCTCCGCATCAAACCGTGTCGGTCCGTAACAATCCGTGTCTCTCCGGGGGCTTTTGGTGGTAAATCCGTCGAACTCCGTACTCATACCGTTGTGTGTCCGTACTGGAACCGTAGCGGACTACGGAATTTCACATTTCCGTAGTAGTCCGTGAACAATTAGACCGTAGCTCTTCCGTGGCATTATCCGTGAATATGTGACCGGGGCATGATATGGTAATTATATTATCAATACGATTATTAAATTGATTCAATGAACATATTCAGTATTTAATTGGCAGATCTTTTTTTTTTCTTTTTTAAAAAGAAACTTGCTATTGGTCTATTATTGTAATGGTTTCTCAATCAGTAAATATGTGACGCCAAAAATACCCCGAAACACAAAAGCCGAAAAAACCACATTCAGTTTAACAAAAGAAACATAAATATTTGAAAATAATTTGGTAAATAAATATGCAAAAGCATTCAAGTGTAAAATCAATATTTTAGTAGTTGGATTGTATTTACTTAGAGGCAGTGTTAACTTTGACAAAGATTGGAGCTATCATATGTTCTATTTGTCAATTGAAATAAAGATCTGTCGCAGTATAAGTCGAGTTTTAAATTACACCCTTACAATGTTAATGACACGCCTTACTATAATCATTATTTTTAAAACGCTTAACTCGCGCAAATCTCTAATGATAGGTTTTGGCAAAGGTAAACGTACAACAATGCATTAACTGACTTTACCAATGACTTTTTTATGAATGTGTTATTTGACAGTTTGTTTTAATACACTACATGCATGTTGAATCATAATTGAAAATTTCATATGATTTTTTTTTACCTTATAATTCATAAAATGCTATCTCAGTGCAAATATTAAAATACTAAAATTTCCCGATAAACACCTCTTTAATAATAGAATCCATAGAACAAATATAGTGACTGATTCTATTAAAATCGAAAACGTAAACGTGATTAAAAAGGGCAAATATCATTTTAATCATTCGGCTGCGAATCTTATATTGTCTTGAATATGTTTATTAAAAAAAAACATAGATCAGCCTTAATTTAAATTTGGTTGCATTTTTTTTTTACATTTTTTTTTTCAAATGGAAATACAATGTTTCTCCGTTTACAAATAATGGACTGATTGATTGATTTTCTTTGGACCAGGCGGTCAAGGATAACCTACGAAAGTGCAAGCACTTATTTCCAGTAGGGTCCTTAACTCAGCAGACTCTAGAGACAGCTATGAGATACAAGGGAGTCCGGGAACCAGTCTCTAGCTCTTATTGAATATACCCCTTGGTTCTTTTACATGCCCAGTGTAAAGCACTGATACATGCGAAGATTACCTGGTTTTTTTACCAGTATACCTCTAGGAAGGTAGGAAACACTGAAATTGTCTCTGAAAAATCCCAAGGGTGTTACCAAGGATCGACGATCAGTGGTCTAACCAACTGCTCTATCTCGCCACCTGAGCTTTTGCATTGTCATGAAACTTCTTCATGTTTCAATATATCTATTTGTATTATACTAACTGAATATTAAGTTAAATCTGATACCAATACATAATGCACAGTGCGCTTACTTGAGTAAAAGTATATGTTACACGCACTAACTGTGTGACTAGTCCTGTGACACAGAGATGGCATTTGTGTGTTTCTATTAATCTCGTGTGCACGAGATACTAAGTCATGCGCACGAGATAATTAAGTCGTGTGCACTAGATCCTATGTCGTGCGCACGAGTTACTAAGTTGTGCGCTCAAATGACTAAATGCAAACGTTTTAAGATACTATGTCGTGCGCACGAGTTACTTAGTCGTACATACGAGTTAATAAACGATGCACTCCACATGATTAAGTGGTGCGCATGAGACTATGTCGTGCACACGAGTAACGAAGTCGTGCATACGAGTTAATAAGCGATGCGCCCGACATGATTAAGTGGTGAACATGAGATATTATGTCTTGCACACGAGTAACTAAGTCGTGCATATGAAATGCTAAATCATCTGCATGAGGTAATTAAGAGATGCGCCGGGGATACTATGTTACTAAGTTATGCGTTACTAAGTTATGCGCATAAGAAAATAAAGTTATGTGTTACCTTTGTGGTGCACACGAGATAATTAACATATCAGAATACAATATATATATATGAATTTTTAAAACTTCCTTGTTAAAGTTTTACGTGTTAAAGTTTCACATGCAGCATCTATCATTTAAACTGATAAAGATTTAGACATGAAACTTGGTGTAGTACTTGAATTCATTATACCAGGTATTTTTAAGTTTACTGTTTCATCAATGCAATTCTAAATTTTCTTAAAGTTCAATGCTCACAATTGCGTAGAAGGATTATTTGACCATCTAAGATAAACGTTGTCATGGATACCTATATATTCTAACATAATATCTTTAAAAAAAGGATATAACAATTAAACATATACAAGGAATGACATTTACGGTTTTGTTTAAAGAATAGTAAAAAAAAAATAATTCGTGCCTAAAATATTTAAAACGTTTCATTATAAAATAAAACAGCTAACATTTAAAAGTATAGGGTATATATTTGTCAATAGAACGATTTAGGTTTGCCTTTCTGTATTGTTGTTATAAAAGAATGTGTAGTAGTGCATTAGTGTTTAATTAGGGCTCGTCAAATCGTATTGTAAACTGTACTTCTTTTTAGATCTAAGCCTATTCTACAACAGATAAAGTTTCACGTTTTGAAGTACATTGAGGATTTGTATTGTATGAATTGCGAGTAGTTAGTTGTCCCTAAAATAAATTTGGTTCCCAAATATATAGACTTTTTGTTTGATAATATCAATTGCCGTTTAAAGAAATACCGACTGGTTGATATTAAGTTGGCTGTTTTAAAATATATGAATACAAGTACAAATATATATTCTAATAAGTAAGACATTCACAGATTTACAAACCATTACTGTACCAAAGTATTACGACATGATAATATAGAGAGACAATAATAATACTTGATAGGAAATTACAAAGAATAGTATCACATACAATTTGTCACAAATATTCAGTAATATGTTGATATTACCATATACAATTCACGGTAGACTAGGTTTAATCCTCTCATAAGAACAAAACAAAACAATTTTATTACTGACAGTTAAGTACTTGTATTTTTGGTAAGTATATAAGATAATATCAGTTTCTACCTAATACAGTTTTTATTTTATTTAAAATGGTAAGTACGCATGTTGTTATAAAAGAAAATCTTCAAGATGGATCAAAATATATCATAAAAGTAAGTTGTCATAAACTATACTTTAATTTAATTTATCTAAAAGTTACTGTTTCATAGCAAGTTTTAAAATAGTGACATAATTAATGTGAGTAATACTAGCTGGTAAATGTTCCGCAGTGAACAGCCTTTGTGCGAAAATCTTTTCATTTTTAGGAAGTCTAAATGCATCGTTTATACAAAGGCTGCTGTTACAACCATGGACAGTATTTCGAAGAATTAAATAATCACTCAAGTAGCCAATGTTGACTTAAAGACATGGCATACAATGATTTGCTCCATACTGTGTTTTACTGGTAACCGATTTATGATTCACCAAAATTTTATATATTGTTCGTATTCATAATTATTGAGTGAGTTATTTATACAAAGATGATGTCGAACATGTTTTAACGAAAACAGGAGGAAAATAACAACCCCGGATTACTATCAGGGATTCATAGTACAAAGGATTACAATCACATTACACAATTGAAATGATTTTTCTAAATTTTAATGTGTTCGAATCGCATGTACCCACTTCACTCACTCAGATATAAAAGGCACATAACTGCCGCATAATATGCACAGCTGCCGCATACATAATGTGCACAACTGTCACATAATATGCACACCTGTCGCATAATGTGACAAAATGCCGCGTAATGTGCATAACTGCTGCATACATAAAGTGCACAACTGCCGCATAATGTGCACAACTGTCGCATAATGTGAGAAAATGCCGCATAATATGCACAACTGCCGCATTATATGTACACCGGTCGCATAATGTGAGAAAATGCCGAATAATGTGCTCAACTGCCGCATAATATGCACACCTGTCGCATAATGTGAGAAAATGCCGCATAATGTGCACAACTGCCGCATAATGTGCACACATGCCGCATAATATACAAAACTGCCGCATAATATGCACACCTGTCGCATAATGTGTACAACTGCCGCATAATTTGCACAACTGCCGCATGATATACACAACTGCCGCATAATGTGCACACCTGCATCATAATGTGCATACCTGCTAGGATGGATTAATAACGCTGTTTTTACTTTTTGATTCTTGTAATATTTCAGAGGCCGTTGGTTGTCATCAAATCAGATAAGTTAATTATCTTTTATGTTCAAAATGAAAATTTTTTTATACTTGCACGCAGCATGTTCACTTCACTTTCATAACATACATTCTTTTTAGTTAAGAAAATAAATACAAATATTGTAACAGTAGTCAGGACGAACTCTGGTTTTGACTTTTGAAAATAATTTACAGGCATCACCATAAAACAACAACATACCTTTATTTTTCAAGATTTGCTTGCAAAATGACCGCACCGGAAATCGCACACTTGCTTTGAAGCGAAGCACTTATGTGCTTAAAGGTGTGCATTGTGCAGGTGTGTGATACCTGCACTCTAGTAACAGCACTGTGCATGTATGGTTCGGACACATTTTCAACAAACTATGACACAATAATAAGAAACTTTTTCACAACAACAATAGTACTAAATGTCTGAAGAAAAGGAAACAGCAAACAATAAAACAATTAAAATGACCAGACTAAGCAAGGAAGCTGACAAAACTTTAAACTATTCAGTTTCATTGTATTTCTGGACTGGCTATTAAAGAATCTCTCATATTGCCAACTTGGTATCATGTAGCTTAGTTTTCAATTATTAAGTAAACTATAGAAATACATGTACATCGATATTTTGCTGAACTCGTGTGAAAATATCCTGTTAAGCGTTGTCTGGTCTACCCTATAGCATTTTGCATTTCTGTTTTGATAACTGTGACTAAAAGAAGTGACAATGTGGTAGGTTAGACGGTGTGTTTGATCATATTGGGAATGTTTTATACATAATGTAACAATACTTATTAAACCATTATTGTATGTTTTTAAACAATGGGTTATTTTAACAAGTAATATCTTTAAAAAAGATAATCGGCGTAAATTCAGTGCAAAATGTCTCATAGCTTTAGAATATTTTCAAAATTAATGATATTTATACTTTATAACAATATAAATGTCTAAATTGAAATATATTTGGTGGTTACTAGTATAATCTACGACAGCACTGTTGTCTAAACTTTGCTGAAACATGTATGCTCCTATAATGTCAACAAATTAGTCATGTTATTAAAGATGCTAGAAGCTTTTTTGTCACCGTGACTTTTGACTACTGGTTTCAAAGTCAATACCAGATAATAACCAACCACACTACCAAATTTAGAGGCTGCAAAGGCCACAATCAGCTGACAACTTGTTAAATAATATTAACTTATATGTATCTGACCTTCATTTTGTAAAAGCACTTCTGTGCATAAAATGCTGCAATTATTAGGTCATGAAAATAACACCAAAATCTTTTGTTTTTTATATCTTTTATTTATGAAAGAATACAAACTGTAATCAACAATCAATGGAACATATCAACTCTGAGCTATACTATTTATAATGCCTACTTATCTATCTGGCAATGAAAATGAATAATTGAAGACTTAAATCAAAAGTTAAACATAACCTTACTAGTAAAAGTTATAATTATGTATTTTATAAAAAAAGGATTTCTATTAAAAATTGCACAGCTTGACTAGTATTTTGTATATACTAGGGGTATGAGGTGGAGGTACTAGTTAAGCCTACTGGCATGGCTACGTGTCGTACACCTACACAGGTTATATTTTACAATGTACGTTAAATGTGGAATGTAAAATATAAATGTTGTTCCATATATACAGAAATATATCTTTTATATCTTATAATAAGCACTCAACTCAATTTTGTATAACCCATCAATGACACTGATTATCAAGTGAGACATTTTTAGATTGAGGTAGTCAATTGGGGTGTATTTCGGTAAATTTACCTACCGGTGTAAACAAACGCCGAATAACTATGAATAAATTAATTTTTTATTACTACGCACAAAAAATAATACTTAAAGTTTTGCGATTCTTTATGATAATGTTGCATTTTAAATATATTAATTTTCAAAATTAATATCAGCTCTGGAGAATCTTTTTGTTGATCAAAAATATCGTTCATTTTCATAGAAAACAGAAAAGCTACGGCAAATTAATTACGAGTGAGTAGTAATCGAATGTTTAAGTAAAGGCTGAAAAACAAAAAGTTGGGTTTGTTGTTAATATTATCAACAAAATAAATTGTACATGAAATCATATGTACTGTATATTTTTGTATTTTGATATATCTTTGTTTTGGTCATAACGTTGTGATATTTAGTTTACGATTGTATAAATATTTTTAATACAACTTTATTCTTAGAGACAAGTAAACTAAAGATTACGAATTTGTCCTTAAATTTCATAAGAGCCAGTCTTTCCACCAATGAAAAACACCCTCTTTAAGCTGAAGATTTTGTAACTAACAATTTCATTTGTTACAAATCTAGGTCAAAATCCATTTTAATACAGCTACGCCGAAAAAAATAAACCCGATTTCCTCTGTAGGTAAATGTGTCCTTTTAATTAAATAAAACTAGGAGCTGATAAGGGCTGTTTTTATTCTATTTTGCAGTGCATTCACATTTTATGGTCTTTTGTTTTAGTCATCCTGTAACACGTATACATGTAAGAGCGCATTTATCAAACACAATGAGACTAAGGTACGGATTATGTCATTTTTATCATTTGTAAATGAAGTAACATTTTTTTTTAATTCTTCACTAATGTAAATATAATAATCTGGTGATATATAGATCGACAGTTGTAAAAAAAAACATATCAATCTTTTACCACCAGTAGAATCTTACACTTTATAATTTTGAATGGACTAGCTTTAAATGGGCTATAATTCACCTAAATAGAGACATTGTTGAAGGTTGAATGTGTGTATGTCAATACCAGACAGTGATATCTGTGCAAAATCTCCCGAAAACTTTAAGTCTGATTTACATAATTCAAGCGCAATTACCGAAGCGGACATTTTGAAACTTATCTCGCAAAACATCAAAAAGGAACCTGTAAATTAATACAATAATGGTAAAATAATCAACAAAAACTTAAAATTTAGTTTACATAATGTATTAGATTATGACTACCGAGTCATTGAATATAATTTGATATTCACCGGCAGTTGACATATTCACAAGGGCGACAGATAATCTGTTTAATTGTTATATACAACCTGTATCATTTTTAGAAAGTCGTTTTTTTTCGAAACCGGTTTATATTTGCAGCTTAATTAAGCCGTACA
>NW_026859590.1:0-5902 GCF_026571515.1 Ruditapes philippinarum | reverse complement strand
TAATTTCCCATAGGCCTCTGGGAGTTATTCTTACTGTTAATGCAAGTGTACCACGTAGCTCAGGTAACAGTACTTTTTAACAGTATATAAACAAGAAAAGCATTGATGCAAAGCATCAAAGGGCGTCCAAGCAAGAAATAAGAAAGTGAAGATGAACTAGTAGACATATGATGTCAAGATATTCTTATAAACTTTTCAATGGTTAATTGGTTTTTACCAAAATGAACGGACGGAAGACTTTGTTCATTATGAACTTTGATTGGCAACGGATATACATGTATACAATCATTTATCATCCATACCCATGTGTAACGCATGATCAACACCACACTTGTGGAATTGTCCCTTATTATGTATTCGCTATTAGCGAAGACCCCCTCTTAAGGTATCTGTTCACACTTAGTAAAAATATGACACTGGTTATATTACCATGTCATGTTGAGCATTATTGTTTATTATACAATAATTGTAATATCTATTTTAATAACAAAAAAATTAATACAGATTTTATGAATATTGTTTTCCTCTCTCTTTTTGTGTTTTTATGTGCTATTTTAATACTGAGTTTTTTACGTTTACTATTCTTTTTTTATTAAAATTGTAAAATAAATTTTAAGAATTCAAATGTCATATTGACCGACGATTATAAGTCAAAACTTTACTGGAAAAAGTCAGTAAATTATGGTTAATCTTTCAATATATAATATTATTTATTCTTAAACCATGTACATGTACATTTGTATTTTTCTTTATCATTTTTTAAATTATCATTCAAAATCAAATAATTAATAAAATCTAATTTGTTACTTTGAATAATTCACCGGCATCTTTACTAAACACGAATAACAAATAAAATAAAATGTTTCAAAGTTAATAGAGTCATATTAAAACCATAAAAATGTACCTTTTTTCACAATTATTGTACATATTTATAGTTTATATCTCGTATAGATAAAATGAAACATGCTATTGTTGTTGTTGTTGTTTTTTTTCGAATTGTATGTTTATGTATAATAATAATCAATATATTTGAGAGTTGATCTATGTTTATTAATTATTGTAACCAAACTAAGTGACAAACATTCATTTTGGAAAAAAGCTTATTTATCTGTAAAATATTTGTTCTGTTCTGTAACGATATCAAACATCTACTCCAAAAACCGGGAGAGATCGGACAATAAACGTGTGATACTTTTCGCCGGTCACTAGTATCACGGTCAAAATAGACCGGGAGAGACCGGAATTACCGATAGGAGTACATTCCTCTATAAATAGATTTTCGGAATATTTAGGTCATCAAGTCATCATTCTATTTTAACATACCATGATAACCCACTGTGTACTACAAAATGATAAATAAAAAACCGAAGAGACGGAAAAGGTTATTGCATTTGAAAATGAAAAGGTTATTGCATTTGAAAATGTTTGCATTGCGAAATCCTCCAGTTCGCTATTCATTGTAACATATCGATACATTTAATTAATAATCAAGCACCCTCATACCGATCGGAATGATCGGCTTTTATCATGACCGACTTAAAGGCTCGAGAAGTTGCTGTCGCCCTTTCACAAAATCTGATTTCGTTCCATAAAGGGGCGCCGCGCTTCGGCGCGGACGCCAATAACACATGGGTTTGTGGGTAACAGTAAAAAATATCATCCCGAGGTAAATACTGTTACCCGAGGCGTAGCCGAAGGTAACAGTATTTTTACGAGGGATGATATTTTTACTGTTACTCACTAATCCATGTGTTATTTATTTTATTACCCCGAACAAAAATACTGTGATGATCTGAAATTGTCTGTAACAAAAATAAACCAAGAGTAACAATAACTAAACTGTCCTGACCTTGCAAGTTTTAAGTGTACTTTAGGCCTACGTGAGAAGTTTTCTTTTTCTTTAAGCAAGTGATGATATCTACTTGTCATAAACATACAATAAGCTGTGTTTTATTTAGAAAACAAAACACTAACCCAAATATACGGTTATGATCTGTGAAATCTGATCCTTCTGTTTCCAGAATATTCCTCACATGGTTTTTGACAAAATCACGATGATTTCCTATGTCTGTCCACCATATCTGTAACGTTTCACTGATTTAAATTGTTAAATAATCCTTTTTTGCAATGCTTTAATCGTCTGCATGTTCCAGTTTGACACATAATTATTTACATTGCGAAAACGGATGTTTACTTTTTGACTATTCAACAAAAAGATATTTAATACGCGAAATGCACAGCAGGGTGCAAACAACTAAATTGTATGGGTGTCATAGTTACTCAAGAGAAGATGTTGATGTCCTATCAGAGTTTAACGTCGAAAATAAGAATGAACCGAGAAAAAAATGGCGGCCATTTTATTTCATTTCATTTTAAAAATAGACCACGTGACCAGATTATATACTGTTAAAAAATACTGTTACCTACGTAACAGTACAAAATTCTTAGTCACGTGGTACACTTGCATTAACAGTAAGAATAACTCCCAAAGGTCTATGGGAAATTAACATTACGAAAAAAGTGAGGGGTAATAATATAAAATCTGGTTACGTGGTCTATTTTCTAAATAATATAAAATGGCCACCGTTTTTTTTTTCTCGATTCATATTTATTTTCGAAGTTTACCATGACAGGACATCACCAGAGTAATTATTAAACCCATCACATTAGTTGTTTGCAACCTGGAGTGCTTTTCGCGTATAAAATATCCTTTTTTTTTTTTGAAAATTAAAAAAGTAAACATCCGAATTCATCGGAAGTAATTGCAATGTGAATAATAATGTGTAAAACTGGAACATGCAGACGATTAAAGCATGCAAAAAAGGAATTATTTAACAATTTTAACAATCCGTGAAAATTACGGATATGGTTGACAAACATAGGATATCATAGTTATTTTGTAAATGCACTTTGTCAAAAACCATGCGAAAAATATTGTGGATACAGAAGGATCAGGTTTCACAGATCATAACCTTTATAAATGGGTTTGTGTTTTGTTTTCTTAATCAAATACAGGTTATTGTATGTTTATGACTGGTAGATATCATCACTTGCATAAAGAATAAAAGAAAAAAAAAACTTCTCAAGAAGGCCTACTACAGTACACTTAAAACTTGCTAGGTAAGGACAGCTCTTGGTTTATTTTTGTTACAGTTGGATTTAGTTGACAATTTCAGATCATCACAGTTTTTGTTCGGGGTGCTAAAATAAATAACACATGGGTTTGTGAGTAACAGTAAAAATGTCATCCCTCGTACAAAAACTGTAGATGTATTTTCTTCGGGATGATATTTTTGCTATTACCCACAAACCAATGTGTTATTTATATAATATTTAATGATGAAAATGTTTATTTGTATTTGCAATAAATAAATATATTGTTACTAGTATTCATCTATTAGTTATAAAACGTATTTTTACCGAACACAAAAGCCCTATTGTTCGTTAGATGTCTATATGAATTATATTTTTATGAGACTTAGAAGTTCTCACTTTAATACATGTTTGTTAACACAGAAGAACACTTGCACTTTAATATTGCATTTACAAATGTAGTGCTTTCATACCAAAAAGAAACAAGTAACAATTCAATTTAGTTAGACAACCCCATAAGCCTTACCATTTTATAACTTTATATTTTGGTAAATATTAGCAACTTCAACGATCATCATCAAGGGTTTTCAGCATTTTTGACCTAAAGTACCTGTATATATTATCACTCGAAGTATGATGTTGAGTATAATATTATTTTATTGAACGAGTTCAGTAATTACCTTACACGAATTTGATAAATTCTATTTATGACATACCAAAAATAATGACTTTTTAAAGTGAAAGAGATATTTTTCATTGCCGCGCCTACAGTTAAGCGCGTCTTTACATTATGTTTATGTAACGCAAATAACGTCACGTCAAAATACGAGTACATGCACGGCCATGCATTACCATTTTAACGGAGTCGCTAAACCGACACGGGTATGTGATTGAATAGAGTGAAATGAAGAATCCCTATTGAAAGCCCAACACAACAAAATCGGTAATGTTGCAGGCTCGGTTTGATTAATTTTTTTCATGGACGGTAATGGAAAGTGCAAGTTACCGTCCATGAAAATAGCACCGGCTTAAGCACAATTCTACATTTAAAATGAACTGGTACAATTTTGAATTTTGAAACATTCGAAGATGTGTTTATATGGCGGTTATCATGGAAACTTCAATGTGACACGTAAGTGCCATTCCATGAAAAGCGGCCTATGGTCCCCAAAGTAAAAAAAATGCGTGTGCCCTAAACGAGAGAACAATGGGCGGAACTAAATAAAACGGAATTTTGATAGAGGATCTGAGGATATGAAGCCTGCACATCACAGATATAACGTCAAAAGACAAATTTAAAAAGCAGGCTACATAAATTAAGGGTGATTCAACAGTATTCAAGTGAAGAAAGATGCCGAATAATAAGAATTAAAATACCACAAGCACAACAATAATGTCGTGCTGAACGATCTTTAAGGATCAGAAATATAACATCCCTGATTAAATGTACGGGGCGACTTTTTACAGCCTCCACACGGCACAAACAACGTTGATGTGTCGATAAGATAGAGTGAAATAAAGAATACCTAAAGAAATCCCAACACTAACCACTATGGAAAACCGACGTTAGAGACGGTTTAAGGAAATTTACCTGAACTAGTCTGGCTATAGACAGATCCATTCGGTAATATGTTGGTTCCCATATTCAAAGCACAGCAATGCTGGGGAGCCAATTTTGAATTTGTCGAAAGATTTTGTTAATGGAGTAGTATGGCGATAATCTTGATGACTATTTCGCCTGTCGCGTTGTTTATATTGATGTTGACGTTTTTAAATTGACCATCATCGTAAAAAAATAATATCTTTTGTGTCGATGGACAAAAGGATTATGTGAAAATATTGATAATGGAATAAAATACATGGTAATTGTGACGGTAGGTGTGAGGATTTTTTTCCAGCGAGTGTACTATCAAAGACGTTGAAATATGATTTTTTTTTTCAAAACGGCTTATATTAAGTTGTTTTGATATATATGATAAGTACCTTGGGAGTGACAAAGATGCATTTTATTTGGATTGTTACTTAAGGTGTTTTGAGCTCCACACCCCAAATGTCTGTGAAAGTAACAGTTATGATATTGATATTGATATTTATCAATCATTTTGATACCATTTTAAATATATGACAATAACGCTCGATTAACTGCTAAAAGAAACAGCGGCGAATTCAAGCATAAAAATACATTAACTGTTACTTTTAAGCGTGAATTAGGGCGCATAGATAGTATTTCCTGAAACAGCATACATTATTATCACATATAATAAATATTCATTGTGAAATTTTGAAAAATAATATGATACTACAATATTATATACATATCAATACTTCTATGGAAAAGTAAGTGGGTGGGGTAATGAAAATAGTTGTGCGATAGTTACAGTAGAATGTTTGGCATTATACCTGAAAATAATAATCAAAATGTTATCTTTCTTACCTGTTTCTCCGATATACAGATCCTAGAATAGAGCTTGTAGCATTTGCACAAATATCCTGACATGTCGGCGCATTGAAACAATTTCTCCTAATTGAAAACACCCAACCAGAACTCCTCGAAGCACAGTAAGACTGGGCCATCTCATCAAAGTAATTATAACTCAAACTGTAGTATTGTACTGATCTGGCATAGACTATGCTCACTGAAAGGTAAACGCAGTTTACTTTGTGGCCATTAACTTATGTAACATTGTAACATTTTAATGCATATTTGTTGAAACACTCATAAATATTTATATAACTTTATGTTTTCTTTGTTAAAGAATTTTTTTCCTTCGGTATTTATAAATACATATGTATGTTAGCTGTAATATTT
>NW_026859589.1:0-13995 GCF_026571515.1 Ruditapes philippinarum | reverse complement strand
GGTACTGGCACCTTTTTGAACATGGATAATTCGTCTCGTTTTCACGCGTAATGCATTGATAACCTTGAAAGTATTTTTTTATATGTAGTGTTTAAAAAGCAATATAAATGTTCAAGGCAATATTTATTGTAATATAGTCGCAATAATATTTATGTTAAGCATACAAGCAATTAACAATACTCGGTGTGTTACAGATGTGCAACATTTTATATACTTTACTAAGCATTTACCACTTATCAACCGCTCGAATACAAATTAAAACATCCTTCAAAAGCAAGATTTTGGTTAGAAAAAAAAAGAATAAATATTGGTGGATTTATCGGCGTTGGTGTATTAATAAAATATTATGATCACTATAGATGTAAGAAGTCTTCACACGGAAAAATAATTGCTAGCTTTTCAGTACAATATCCAAAATTATGAGAGGAAACTAAACGGTTTACCAGTGAAATATCAGTAATTCACGCTAAGGAAATAACATTCAATAATGTGATAAATACTTATTTATTTCCTTCGTCCGGTCAAATCACTTTTTTCTTCTGAAACATTTTGGCTTGTATTCTACGATTAATTCATCAAAAAGCTTTAGGTAATAAATTTCTAGGCAGCATGCAATAAAATATTTGGGTAATTTGAGAAGTTAAGAATTCAGCGAGAATGTGACTGATGATTTTTTTCTTTGATTGGAAATATTGAAGAATTGGAAATTCTATACGTTCGTTCCTCAAAGCAACGTCTGCTTTTTAACGTGTCCTGTGCGATTCAAAAAATGCAAACTTTCATATTGTATCATTAAATTCTTTTCCGTAAGAAAACATTTCACTAGTTTCTTATGCTAAATGTGTGTAAAATAAGCCAATGATTATGAATTCCTTATGAAATGCGGACATACTCGTATATTTACAGAAATATAATAATATGTTTTAATTTCATTGATTCGTTACAGGGCAGCTGTATACTACTTTTTCATTAAGTATTCATCTGGCTAAATGTTTGCATGCTGTTTCAAGTCAGCTGAAACAAATTTTGGTTTATGTTCTAGTATAGATGGTCATTACAAACATGATGGCGTTGTTATTGAAATTATATTCTGATTCAAAATCAGCATTCATTGGTCCAAAGAAGATACGAACTTTTGATTCAAGGTTTTCGGTGAGTAACATGACTTTTATTCATCTAAATTTTTCGTATATCCGATTCTTATTGAATTCAGTATCTATAAAGTATATCTATTATTTCTGTACTTTTGAAGATATTAAAATCAAGTGTGGACGGTAACTTGCACTTTCCAGTACCGTCCATGAACAGGCTCAATCAAACCGAGCCTGCAACATTTTCAATTTTGCCGTGTTGGGCTTTCTTTAGGGAGTCTGTATTTATCTATTTTAAGATCACATCCGTGTTATTTGTGCCGTGTGGCGGCTGTAAAAAGTCTCCCCGTACATTTAATCAATGGTGTTATATTTTCGATCCTTGAAGATCGTTCAGCACGACATTATTGTTGTGCTTGTGGTATTTTTAGTTTCAACTTTTCGGCAATTTCTAGTTGGGTGGTTCCAATATTCCTACTTGAATAATGTTGAATCACCCTTAGGATATGTTGCCTGCTTTTTAAATTGTCTTTTGACGTCTTATCTGTGATACGCAGGCTTCATAACCTCTGATCCCCTTTCAAAATTCCATTTTATTTAGTTCCGCCCATTGTTTTCTCGTTTAGGGCACACGCTTTTTATTACTTGGGGACCATACGCCGCTTTTTCATGGAATGGCACGGAAGTGTCACATTGAAGGTTCCATGATAAACCGCCGTATGAACACATCTGCGGATGTTTCTAAATTCAAAATTTTTACCATTTCATGTTTAAATGTTGAATTCTGCTTAAGCCGGTGCTAGGGGGCGTGGACGGTAACTTGCACTTTCCAGTACCGTCCATGAACAGGCTCAATCAAACCGAGCCTGCAACATTTTCAATTTTGCCGTGTTGGGCTTTCTTTAGGGATTCTGTATTTATCTATTTTTACAATGAGTAAAATGAACATATGATAAAATAGAGAAAACAGAATCCCTAAAGAAAGTCCAACACAACAAAATTGAAAATGTTGCAGGCTCGGTTTGATTGAGCCTGTTCATGGACGGTACTGGAAAGTGCAAGTTACCGTCCACGCCCCCTAGCACCGGCTTAAGCAGAATTCAACATTTAACACGAAAATGACGAAATTTTGAATTTAGAAACATCCGAAGATGTGTTCATACGGCAGTTCAGCGTTTAAATATGGAAGTATGTTATGTTAAAATTTAGTTTTGAAGTTTGTAAAAATTGCCAAAAGGAAATACAATTTATCTCAACATAAAAAGAAATTTCACAAGTGAATAAGGTTAATTAGCACCATTTAAATAAGCATTTTTTTGTTATTTAAAATGACTGTACGAAATAAAAATGTGAAAACAATGTCTTAATATAGATAAATTAACGGGGCTAATATAATGAATACCTAACACGCCACTTTAAATAGAGGACTTGGTTTGTTAAAATCGGAACAAAAGTCACAAAACATTCAATTATTGAAGACATTTCGTAATACATCAGTTGATTGATTGAATTTCAGCAAAAAGCTAATAAAGAGTGACAGAAAGATTGATGTACTTCTGGTGTAATATTCTTAGCGTAATATATCATATGAGCCGGTCAATTTTGGGATATTCATAAAAAAGTTGCCTTTTTAAATATGTTGTTTCTTTTTTCAAGTGAAAAAATGATCAAACCTTTTTCCTTATTTTGAATTATCAAAATTTACATAACATAACATAATTTTTACTGAAATGCAATTTTTAAGTAACATTGAATACTTTGAAAAGTCTCAAATGCGTTATCAATCAGCATTTTCTTTCAAAATGGGCTAAATTATGCTTCATACGAATAAACTATTTTAAGGGTACACTGAATTAAATTGGTTTAAACATATTTTATTTAGAATATTTGTACATATGTAAATAACAACATAACAATAATTATAGATTTTGGCCGAAAGCAGAAGCTTATAGAAGCCATTATCTAACAATAAAATCTTCAATGTCTGTGGTGGTTGTAATTAACAAGTTACCAAAAAAAAAAACACATTTGAAAATGCAAGATTGAAAAAGAAGAATGAAATGTTAATGGTAAGGACAAAATTTTAGTAAGTTTTGACAAAAATTAAGTAAAAAACTACAGAAAACAACTAAAGAAAAAACACAAAAAGGACATTAAACAAATAAAGATAAGGACAAGAAAAGAATATAAGCAGCATAGTAGTAGCAGTCAGACATTATATAAATCGTTTCGTAGAATCAATATAAAGGTATACAGACTTGAAAAGCTCTACGTTTTGGTTGTTTGAAAGGGAATTTGAACCATGCAATAGCAGAGTGTGAGTTATGATCAGGGATCTATCCAGTTGTATGATGTTCCTATAGAGAATATCTCGCATATGTTGATACAAAGGACAGTTTAGAAGAAAATGACACACTGATTCTGTTTGACCACAGGCGCATGTGTTTGATTCGGAAATATTTTTTCGGAAAAGATCATCATTTAAGGAACTGCAGCCAAGTCTTAAGCGAGTATGCAGGATTTGAAGTTTGCGAGGCCCTGTGTTAAAATAATTAGGGGGTTTGTGTGGGTTTGAAAGAAGTCGCTTGAATTGTTGTAAAGATTCTGATGATTTTGTATTCTGAGGGAGCGTGTTCCAGGAACGGATGCTAGACGGGATGAGAGAGTTTTTGATAAAAGGATGTTCGACAATAGATAGGAGGAATATCAGAGGAGTTTCTGAAGGTGTATCTTTCGTTTTGACGTGTTGGGATTAGAGTGTTTAAGTAAGTGGGACATAAACTATTTCGAATTTTGTAAATAAAGACCAGTTTGTGATTACTACGTCGAGTTGATAATGATTCCCATCCTAGGTCGTCATAAAGTTTTTCAAGAGAACAAAGTTTAGTAGCACCTGTGACTATTCTGGCAGCCTCGTTTTGAATCATATCTAATTCATGCTTTTCGCTAGCTGAACAATTATCAAAAAGTATATCTCCATACTCTAATAATGGACGGATAAATGTCAAATATAATGTTTCTAATGTATTTCTGTCGAGTGTAAATTTTAGACTACGGAGAATATTGATCCTTGTCCAAGCTTTGTTTTTAATATATTCTAGATGATTTGACCATGAACAATCGTTTGATAGAACAACTCCTAAATGTTTGTGAGAAGAATATGATAAACAAGATCAACAAGGAAAGGCGGCGTTCAATGAACGCAACCCCCACATGACCCAGCAACAAGAACCAATGGCAAGGAGCCCAGGGGGACCCCAAACAAAAACAGGGCAGGGCAAAGACAGAGCACGGACAGGTTAATCATTAAATGATAATTAATTTGTAACTGATTAGGAATTCAAAGAAAATAAAAATAGGCCCACAAAGGGGAAGGGGACAGGAGACCGGGGGAGGGGATGGGGAGTAATCAAAGAAATAAAAACTAGAGGCAATGGGGAAGATACTTACCGTAGACGAGAAAACAACAAGGGACACAAGCAAAAGTGTCACCAAAACAGTATGAAACAACATAAGACATACATCTGAGGAACACAGTGGGGCGCCGCCTTGGAACGGTCAGCAGTATAATAATGACTGCTGGGGAGTTTAAACCGGTTAATGGTGCACCAAAACCTCGCTCTTAGCCCCACCATGTTCCTATAAACGAGACAGTGTAAATAAAATGAATCCCCGCCAAGTGAAATTCTAACAGTTGTCATGGTTACAAAAGGTTAAATAAGTAAAACACCAAAATGATCATGTAGAAACATATAAAAGCAAACCCAATGACCATAACAAAAGTACTCAATGTCCTAAAGGAAGACAGAGCAACAAGAAAATCACCTACAAGGGCCCGACGAAGCAAGGCAGAAGACGAACATTAAGACAATTCAGTCCCAAAAGGTTTTACGAACTATCCATCATAGAGTCTCCCACTTGGTCCGTCAGATGCA
The DNA here is from genome assembly GCF_026571515.1 of Ruditapes philippinarum. NCBI lineage: Eukaryota > Metazoa > Mollusca > Bivalvia > Venerida > Veneridae > Ruditapes > Ruditapes philippinarum. The sequence continues at coordinate 8,969 of NW_026859589.1, read as the reverse complement.
ATCAAAAAAGGAAAGCGTAGTGTCCAACTGTAAAAGGGTTGAACACTAAACATGCAGTATGTCTTAAAATAGTAGGGTCATAACCTCTTTTAATAAAACGTTTAATGATTTTAGTAAAAACAGCAGAAAAATTACCATGACCCAAAATCTTACGAAGTTTGTAAATCACATCGCCATAAAAACCAGGCTGGCTAATCCCTTGTCGCAGAAGAGTTTTTAAATCACTATTGAATTTGGAAATTAAATCAAAGTTACGATTGTAAAATTTAGTAAAATATTTCCGTAATTTATGATAGCGGTAGCCCTGTTTTAGAAGCTTGCTGGTAATAAAAATATTCCGCTCGTTGAAATCCTTTACGTTGCTACAAGCTCTTGCGAATCTAATTAACTGGGAAACATAAACCCCGTAAGATGTTGCATGGGGTACGTCTCCATCTAAATGTGGATAATTAACTATACAAAAGTCAAAGTCATCTCTTTTATCATAGATTTTCGTGTGAATAGAATTGTTGTAGATAGTAATATGAAGATCCAAAAATGATGTACTAAAATTTGAAGAGTTCGTTTTATTAAGTTGTAGTTCATGCGGATAAATGTCAGACACCATTTGATCAAAATAAGGATTATCTAAATTAAAAATATCATCAAGGTATCTGGAAGTATTATTAAATGCGACTATAACATATTGTTGTTTATCTTCAGAGAGACTCAACATAAAGTCTCTTTCATAGCAGTACAAAAACAAATCGAAGCTTCAGAAATGACTTGGTTTTGCAGAAGTAGGGGAGGATGTTGTGTTTTGATAGCTTTCCGAGATATAGTCATACATGTGGTCTTTGCTGGATTAAACGAAACCAGCCATTCTTTAGACCATTGGTTATTTTTTTGTAAATCAGAGTTTAGTACATTTGCTGTTATTTCGGGTGTATTAACGATAAGGGATAAACTTGTGTCATCTGCAAAAAGTCTGATGTTGGCGTCGATATCTATTACAATGTCGTTTATAAATATAAGGAAAAGCAGTGGGCCGAGAATGGATCCTTGAGGAACACCAGCCTTGACGTAAAGAAGAGAAGATGATGATCCTTGGACAGTGACTCTTTGCTGCCTATTGAATAAGTAGCTTTGAAACCAAAGAAGTAAATCTCCACGAATTCCAGCAGATGACAATTTAGTTATGAGTCCTTTGTGCCATACCCGATCAAAAGCTTTGCTTATATCACAAAATACAATTCTAATTTCCTTTCCATTGTCTATTGCTTCACAGAAAGAATTATAAATTACTGATAGTTGGTTTATAGTTGAGTCGCCTTGGCGGAAACCAGACTGATATTCTGTTAAAATGTTGTTGCTAATTAGATGATTATATACGTGTTTGTAAACAGCTTTTTCTAAAACTTTGCTTAGCGAACAGAGAAGTGAAATTGGTCTATAATTACTAATTACATTGGTCTCATTCTTTTTATGAACTGGACATACGTTTGCAACCTTCCATTGAGTAGGAAAAGTACCGATAGACAGAGAATAATTGAAAATATCTGATAAAGGAACAGCTTATTGAGACGATATTTCTTTTAAAACGCGATTGTTTATTAAATCAGGACCAACTGCTTTCCCAAGTGGTAGTGTTCGTAATAATGGTTCGATATCAGATGGTTCAAAGTGAAGTGATGATAGAGTTGAGGAGAAAGAATAAATTGGTGGAATGGGTTGCCAATCAGGTTCGTCAAGAAATGTTTGTTGAGCGAAGAAACGATTGAAGGCGTCCGCCTTTTCCTCGTTGTCATATAGAATATTTGAGTCATTGAGCAGTGGAGGAATAGATCTTATTTGACTATTAGGGGAGATAAACATTTTAACTGTGGCCCACCATGATTTATTAGATGTTTTATTAGTGAGAGTCTGGGTTAATTTGGCTGTATATTCTGATTTAGCATCTCTAATAAGGGAAACTATTTTATTTCTAAGTTGGCGGAATTTCGACCAGTCCGAAGTTCGATTATGGAGCTTAGCTTGTTTGAAAAGACGCTTGCGTTTGCGTATAAGTCGTTTAATTTCACCTGATATCCACTGTGATTCTGTGGGTCTGATGGTGATTAACCTATTAGGAATATATTGGTTACAAAATTTAAATATGGTAGATGTAAATGCAGAGACCCATTGGTCAATATCAGTTGTTACGAATGGTCTGCCAATCAAATTGTTCTAAAGAGTATCTCAATGCATTATAATCTCCTCGGTCGTACAGCCATATTTGACGGGAGTGAGTCTGACATTTTGGTTTAGTAAATTTAAAAAGTGCAAAAGTGGGACAATGATAACGAATTTGCTGATCGAAAACTGGTTCACCAACGCCACTAAGTACCAAACTACGTATGTTTTTAAAAAGAATAAGATCTATGACGGATGAAGACGTTTCAGTGAAGTGAGTTGGATCATTGATACATTGAGCAAGCCCAAATTGGTTACAAAGGTGTAAAAGTTTTCGCTTGGATGCGGGTATGGCAGGATTGAGGTTAAAGTCGCCAACAATTGTAATGTTTTGAATACCAGAATTAAGTGCAAGGTCAAAAGATTGTTCAATTTTAAGGTCATATTGGGCATCAGAGTTTGGTGGGCGGTAGAAGAGTCCAATAAGCATTTTAAGGTTCCGCTTTAGAATAAAATAGATAAATACAGAATCCCTAAAGAAAGCCCAACACGGCAAAATTGAAAATGTTGCAGGCTCGGTTTGATTGAGCCTGTTCATGGACGGTACTGGAAAGTGCAAGTTACCGTCCACGCCCCCTAGCACCGGCTTAAGCAGAATTCAACATTTAAACGTGAAATAGTAAAATTTTGAATTTAGAAACATCCGTAGATCCAAATACATTCAATATTTAAGAATTCTAAGTCATGCCTTCGAACATAAGCTAAATTTTCGTTGACGTATAATATAACACCACCATTTGTCATGTCCTCTGTCTCTGCGCTCGGGAATATGAAAATTACTTAATAGTAGTGCACTTGTGCTAACCGATGAATGTAACCATGTTTCGCTAAATGCTAATATGTCAAAAGAATCGAACTCTGTCTTGATAATGTCAAGTTTGGGTAAAAGACTCTGAACATTGTAATGTAGAATGGACAAGTTATGTGAAATATCAAATGATGTATCAAGTGATGCATGTGAAAATGAGTTGTCGGGGCCAGGATGCGGATGAACGTCTCCACACTGTAAGAGGAAAATTGTTGACCACGATATTATTAAACAAACAGTGAAAACAATAGCTGCGTTTTTGGAAAATGAAAGATTTCTATAGAATGCCCTAGACTTTACAGAATATGTTTTAGTCAGTCCTTTCAATGAATGGAAACGACTAGCGTTGACTTCGAAATATTGACTAAAAGACAAGCAATATACAGGATTATTAAGAAGCAACCAAATTGTTAGGAGTAAAAAGTGAAAACGGCAAAATCTTGATTCTACTAACAGGTTTCTGTTCCAGAAAACAAAAGTACACTCCATTATGTAATTGATGAAAGGAGGATTAAATTGAATTAAATTGATATAACGGCTGCGCAGCGGCATATTAAAATATGAGAATCATTATAAAACGTCACTTAAAATAATATCAGACTACTATTTTAAGTGAAGCGATTCTTTCATGTATTCTTTCAATCTTGGAAGGAACTTTCGTTTTCATTGTTGTACACCGAAATTGCTCTTCCGACTTTAGACGTTTACACGAAGCTTTAGAATTTGCTCCAAAAGATTTGTATTCTGAAAATTAAATGCCAGTTTTGTTTATATTATGATGTCCCTGAAAATCTTTACTCTCCTATCTGTTATTATATTCAAAAATATATTTGAACGTATCTAAGAACGAACCATTTTATAATTTTGCATTTTTGAAATATGACATTGTTGTGAGATTAGTTTCATTTTATCGTGAAAAGATCGATTCATCACCGATAAAGTTTCCAAGAAATAATTCTTTAAACAGGTTTTATTAAATATCTGAACTAGGATAAATTCTTATATTACGGACATGAAATAGAGCAATACATATAGATAATAGTTCCTGGTTTGTTATTTTAATTTTGTTCTGGAAAGTAAGTGCATACAGAGCATTAGTTATTAGACTTGATTATATTTTAATGCTAGTTCTAGTGAAACGATGGGTTGTGAAGGTAAATGTAACAGCAGACAAAATACCGTAAAAATGAAACAGCGTGTGTAACAACCATGTATTCATAATCATCTTCTCCCTTCAATTAAAATTTTATCTTGAAACATTTGTGTCAATGTACTACAAATATTTAAATTGTACATTATAAACAAGTAGCATTTATAGCAGAAGAATTATTAAAATTTATATTAAGTTTTTAGTGGTGGTATCACTATCTATGAATCTGGAAATTTTCCTACATCAATCGTTATTGTAACTGTATTACTATAACCTTTTGCAAAAAAAAATTAAGAGAAAAGGTAAAATGTTCATTTCTTCGTTTTGAATTTTTCATACATCATTTTGTTGATGTCATCAAAATAAATACACTAGACAGTCAGAGGAATAAAACTTATCTACTTATAAAGAACAAAGCGGTGATCCACGTAAGTCAAGTTAAAGCGTTAAATTTTCACAATAGTTGTCAGAGTTGAAACGTTAAAGAACATGTCAAATGACTTACACTTGTTTCAATCATACAATATCCATTAAATATGTTATTGTAATTTCCAGGCTTTGTTCAAGTCACATGACTTATTTTTTAAACTTTTCTGTGATTCTGTCGATGTCCTGATTTCGTTAGACATTTATAGATGTATTAAAGCTTTAAACCCCAAAAATAAATATAATATATACAGACATTCATGATGGGACTTTAAAACAATGTCATTTTAGCGTGATTTTAGAACATAAAATCATTTTCATATTTTTGTCACTAATTTGTCTGAATATCCCTTTAACGAGTTCTTTATTTTATATGTGTCCAATGTGTATTACATTAAACTATTATATTTGTTTCAAGTTTCAGATATGACGTTTAAATTAAATAACTGACTGTTTTTAGCGCCTTTCTGTCTTTAACAAAATGTAATTTATCCTATATAACATTACGAATACTCTGTCCTAGTAGTTTTCTAATGTTTTAAGTATGTCTCCTTATTTTGTTGAATCTTAAATCAAAACCGCATTTAGGAAACTAATGGGCCATTTGCATACCTTCGAAACGTAAATCCAAAAATGGCATTTTGTATTTTATGTTATTTGTTGTTTTTTATGACATATTATAAAACACTTCATTGGACTGATATATGTTCTTCGAATTTGGTTGAAGTACACCCTCGTTTAATCTTAACTTCATAATCAAATGGTGTGAAAAGGAAAAGTATGTTATTGATTGAAATCTGAATTTGACTAAGAGACTTTCTTTTTATGGTAACTGTCATTTACATATGCTGATGTCCATTAACCAGAACAAATTTGACTCTTGATTGCCGTTGACCTATTTCCTATTGCTTAATAAACGCAGAATTGTAATCAAATATTTGATTTGATTGTGTAGGATAGGAAATATTTCCCAAGTATTAAAGTGTTTGACGTGTTTATAACATCAAGTGTTATGAAGTCAGTATTATTGCATCGTGTAGAGGTCTAAACATCATCTACAAGGTTTCTATCGATATTTGAACTAACAGCTATCATTCCATTTTAGTTGTGTAATAAGAAACTAAATTTCATAGCTTGGTCTGTCTTTATCATAGAGACAATGCATTTATATTTTTAAATAAATACAAGGAGAGAGTTTCTAAAATCATAGATTTTTACTCAATCGTTTTTTATTGATTGTAATTATATTGCGTGTCTATATTTGATTGAAATAAAATATTGTTTAAAGTAAATGAATACAAGCGTATAAATCGACCTTTTACCAAAATGGTATGATTGTATTTGTCTGTGATTCGCATTCTCATATTATACATATGTACATTTTGTTTCAAAATATTTATCATAAAATAAATTCTGATATACAAAATGTATTAAACATATAAAACAAAGCTTGCATTTGATGAAATACACAAGTTAAAAGTGCCGATTTTTTCAAACAATAACATACAATTTCAAAGTGCTCCACTTTCGTCAATATCTATACGACACAATGACAAAACATTTGTAGGTAAATAGGAAGTGTTGTCTATAACATTAAGCAAATATTTTTTAATATATTAAAGTCGTGACTGGTAACTTTAATAAAGAATAAATTATTTTGATGATGGAATTAGTTGTGGTTATTGCCGTCCATTTAAACATGTTTATTATTCGCCAATGGATTTAGCCGCTACAAAATATTATTGAATTTTTTAATAACTTAGGTTTAAAAATCAAACGGGACCTATTTACTTGAAGTAGATTATTTATTCACAGTATTTTTCTGTGGTAACAGAAAGTCTGCATCATCAACAATTCCTTTAACAATAAAACTATCATTGTATAAATCAAGTAAACAAAACTTTTTAGAACTACATGCCATCTACAAAACAAAAAATGTCCAATATTTGAAATTGGTGATATATTTCTATAGATGCACCATCGCAGAACTTTGCTGTTCTGTTCACCTTCACAAACAGTTATGTTCAACCAAACCAAAAAGTAATTGTCTGGAATTATCAGGACCGTTGATTGTAACTGTACTTACTGAATGATCGCGTTTTCGGGATAAAACAATAGGAAATATTTGACATTTTCCTGCACATGTGTATTGTAGTTTCATAATACTTAAGTGGAGGCAGTAGCAATGATTAGCTGAATAATTGATAAATGGTTACAAAATATACGAAGATACATTATCACGTTAATTTAGTTACTTATTGTTATTGTGCTAAATACATAGTTACATGATGCTTTCCAGTTAAGGAAGATACGTTTTGAAACGGAAGCTGCTTCTTAAACTTTGAAAATGTACGTGTTTGCTTATATGTTTATCTTGTAATCTATGTATGTTATATGTCTTGGCCATATTCGTTAATTTTATTTGTTAAATTGGCCAAAGGTATGTTAAATATGCCGATTTGCCAAAAAAACACTGAACTGAAACTGTTATTTTTTAACCTTATGTAGCATAAAAGTAATCAGTACAACTCATCCCCTGCGTGTTCATTTTGAAGTGAAATACTATCACGTATTTATGTTAATAAAATTGAAATAATTGAAGACTATTAGTGTAAAACCATTTTGACAGTAATTCGTTCATATGCGTGTAAAACTCAAGAAAAAAGAAAACAAATATTAGTACTGGACAAACACAATTTTGACGTCATGTTATTGTTTTTATTTGCTTTTTAATTTGTTTAAAGAGTAATATTAGATATCGCAATTCAATCTAGTTTTCAAATGACCTCTGAAATAGTGTTGATATCCTTTGAGATATGAATTATAAATTAGTAGATGCCAGTAATAATACCCGCAGAGGCACCTCAGGCCTTCCTCTACCAGTAAAGATTCGAAGTATGACATGAACCGTGTTTAAGCGACGTCAAACCTAACCAAACAGCTTGCTAAAATATTGAACTAAAAGTATCAGTTGCTCGGCAACCTAGTCAAAATCATTAGAAAAATCTTTTTAACAATTTTGGAAATGTTTCTTTTAATAAAAATAAAACATAGCATACAAACATCGCGCTAATTAAAACGTCTATTTCATAAGTTTATAAAATCATAGCTTTCGGTTTGTTACACATGTAACCTAGAGATAAAATAGCGATAACATGTCAGTGTTTAGAGACAAGGACGTAAATTAGCATGTCGTCAGGAGAAAGATTCTTTCAATGTGGAATGAACATATTTAGCTTCAGGGAAAAACATACATTTATATTTGAAAAGGTTAAAAAAGAGTAAAAACCTTTCTAAGCGAATGTTTTAGTTGATTTTCCAGCTAATGCTTTGAAAAGAATTATACTTTAAAAATGAGGGTTGCACTTAAGACATTTTTGATAATACACGATTACCAATATCTTTTCAAGACATGATTTTGTTAATCAGCTTGAATAAATAAACATTAAAAATAAATAATAAGGTTATACTTTTGCTGTATTATTTAATTTCAAATACAATCGTTTTGTCTTAAGCAATAAAAAGTTCTATTGCTTTTGAATATGGCATATGAATTAAACATTCTTGTTATATAAATCACGTTAATATGTTTTCGGGAATTTCGCCATGCTTTGATTAGGAAGACAATTTTATTGAAATTTGCCGTGAAATTGAATTAACTCTTAAACTTCTACAACGTTAAAATTTCTATAACTCTTTTCGAATTTAATAATTTCATTTTGAACAATTCTAGTTTCAAAAAATAGGCCTAGTAAAATATATGTTAAATGTCCACTTAGGTTCCAAAAACACATTTGAAAGTATCGTTTAATTTGCATCGTTGAAAAGAAAACAAAAAGGCAATTGTTTGCAAAATCTATTAAATTACCGTTTTCATCAAACAATACAAGATAGGATAGTGTATAATCAATTTAAACATAAAGTTACTTTTTATAACTGACATATTTAATTAAGCAAAAACTACACATTAAAGAAGTGATGATTTCTGTACATGATAGAAATAGCATATTGTTTTCACGCGTAAACTGTTTCCTCTTATTGTATTTTAGTGTTAGTGTTTTTATATTGTATTTATGGAAATCTATTTAGATATTAAATGATGTTTTGTTGATGATCGAATAATTGAGAAACACTATTAAACAATGCGTTGTTTTCTTTGCCTCCGATATTTGTATTAAAATGGAAGACATCTGATTTCGTTCAATGATTTTGTATTATTATCTCTTGATTTATTTTTAATGTTGTATGCTAACAAAAGCAGGTGTTTCGTGACGTTTGGCAGCTGATAAATATTCCTACTTTTTAATCAATTTATATCACTTAGCACTAATTGCCTATATAATGAACTGGGCATAATTCCGATTTCATCGTCCA
>NW_026859588.1:0-10520 GCF_026571515.1 Ruditapes philippinarum | reverse complement strand
ATAAATAAACATAAATACAAAACAAACCAGGATTCCTTACCTAAATATTTACTTTGAAAGAAAACATTTTTACCATTTATATACAAATAAGACAACATTTTCAGTAACAGTTTGACATTTTTAGGATTTATTAGTATTTCTGTATTTTCTATTCTAAATAATCACCTTTTTCCATAATTTCAAGCTGATATAGCAAACAGTAATTGGTCGCTCAGTCTACTGGGCAAGGGCTTTAAAATTATGTACTATGTCATCATTGAGAAAATATTTTAATAATATAAATTCATTAAATCTATTGAAATTGTTACTGAACATGTCTAATTTTTAATAAAGAATGAATAAACAATGTATGGGAAGCTGAATTTCCCAATTACTGGTCAATAAGTTTGTCTTTTTGCTTTAAAAAAATATATATAGATGGTGACCAAGTTTAGTATGTAGAATTTTAAACATAACAGGATTTATATACTGTGTGTGAAGGGCAACCATGTTTTTTTTAATTTTTATAAAGAGATTGTGTAGAAATTAATCATTTTATATTATCAAATTTGGAGCATGGTATATTCTTTGTTTTCCTCCCAAACTATTTTTTTTAAAAAAATCATTTGAATTCAACTAGTCACATGCGTTTGGATTTGAAGATGGACCAAACCCACACGTCCAAAACGCCCCTCCTCAAAATTTTATGTGTGGACAAAACCCCACAGTAAATTTTATAGAGTGGACAAATCCCCACACCTTTGACTTTTGTAAAGTGGAATATAACCCCACACTCTTATTACTAACATGTATAGACCATTGACTAAATAAATGAAATAATACATTGTTGACACTTTGAATAATTCTATAAAATTTGAGTGTTGGGTTTACGTGTGGGTTTTGTCCTACATTCTTTGGATTTTACAAACATTTATGTATATTATGCGTTTAAAACGTCAGTCATTTTTTTTTCTTTAACTTTTTTTGTCATGAACCATACTAATTGGATTGAGGAAATTTAGCAGTGTTTTGCATTAAAATGAAAAATCACGCGCTACACGGCACTTAAATTACCCCAAGCTTTGAATAATTGTTATTACCTGATAGGTGGTCATTTTTTCTATAGGACTCTGCTATTTGTAGAACTGTTTGCGTCAGTGTTACTATTTTCCATTTGAAATTTGTCCGATTTTATGGACGAAAAAAGAACAACAAATATACAGTTTACGCATTTCAGCAACGTTTTTTTATTTTAATTCATTGTCATGGCAATTTTTGAAAATGTGTATCATATCCCCATAGATCTATACTGTCTTAATCTAGATGTGGGAAAAAGCGCCTCTAGGACTTGGAACGGGTCGGTATGAAAATATTCCAGATGCCAATGCTTGTTCTGTAAATGCGGGCATAAAAAAAAATAAGCCGCCGTCACCGACAAAACCAACAATAATGGGTTTGCGACCAGCATGGATCCAGACCAGGGCCTGCGCGATTTCGCGCAGTCTGATCAGGATCCATGCTGTTCGCTTTACAAACCCTATAACAAGTAGAGAAACGAAAAGCGAACAGCATGGATCCTGATCAGACTGCGCGGATCCTTGCTGTGCGCCAAACCCATTATGTTGGTTTTGCTGACGCGGCTCAAATGGAAAACATATTCACCTGAAAACCTTAATTTATAGTGTCTGACAGAGGTATATTAAAAGACAGAAGCTAATTTTTAAGTGACAAACTTTAATATTACATATAAATTGTGTTCTCTGTTTTACAAATCTTGAAATGTTGTTTAGAATAAGAAGTACTTGCAAACTCTGCAGTGACTTTCGTACAATAAATTAATGCCTTCTTAAAAGGAAAGTTAAACACGTCAGGAAATGAGATTTTAACAGATAAATGGGTATGTTTAGCTGTAATTTTAGTGTTTTGGACGGCAGGAATTTATAATCATATTATATAGTTTGATTAATTATTGTTTATTACAGGAGGAGGTAAGTTTGAGGGAGTTCAAGGGAGATGTATATGCATTTACATATAGAATAAGACATGTTTTGCTCCCTTATCAATTAAGGGGGTGTTTAAGAGTAAGCGAGAAACACCTTCAACATATGTTTTGTGCTGTACAATGAACAACTTAATTCTATGACTTCTTTTTTCATAATTAATACGCCAACCCAAGTTCAAAATATGGGCCGCGTCCACGACAAAACCAACATAATGCGTTTGCATCGCGCAGTCTGATCAGGATCCATGGCTGTTCGCTTACAAACCCAAATTACAAGTAGGAAAACTATGCGGACCAGCAGGGTCCTGATCAGACTGCGCGGATGCGCAGGCTGGTCTGGATGCATGCTGGTCGCAAACCCATTATGTTTGTTTTTGTCATGGCGTGCTCATATAATAACATAAATCCTGATCGGATATTCAAAAAATACTAAACATAAAGTTATCAAAAAACGCAAGAAAAAAAAAAGATTGCTCAGTTTCATAAGTAACAGTGAAATGTAATGTTACTGGTGGCTGATTTGGTACACTTTTACACGTTGTCGATTAGCGACAACACAACCTATTATCATTATCGCATTCGTCGTGTCATTCTTGTCGCTTGCAAAGAACGCCAAATATATATATTGAATATATATATTCAAAATAACCAATCCTTTGAATTGAGCCAAGCGACTATGTGACATCGCGACAAAACGCCGTACGACAACGCACCGTTTGGCGTGCAATGTATGCAACAAGACGACAGTGCGACAACGCGCCGTTTTGCGATTTGTCGTGCTGTCGGTAGCGAAGACACGACGCACAAAGGTGTTATAAATCAGCCACCATAGTAAGAGGACACCAAAATTATATAAAACAAAATCTTTTGAGAAATAAAAATAATACCATTTTTAGGTTTAATTGGCCTTTAGGCCTAACCACCTTCCGATAAAGCCATGTTTATTATTCATTATATAATTATTTGCATATCCTTTGATAACTTAGATCAGTACGATTATATTTTGCAAAACATTAATACCGGAAACTTAAAACTTAAACTTGTCGCCGTATTAATTCACGCGGTGCCTTAAATTACCACGTGACTGTGTGTGGCTGCATGGGGTAGAAAACCAATACAAATAACAGCCCAGGTAGCATTTTCTTCAAAAACTAATTTTGATATTTTATTATTTTACTGTGGGATAATCTGCTGTAACCTATGAAAAACCAACTCATTCTAGATAGTTACTCATAAATACAATATTTCTTAGGGGAAAAACACAGTATTTCTCCTGTATAGTGAAACCTTGTGAATTTCTAAATGCTGAAACAAGCGGTTTCTCTTTAAAAAAAATACAGAATACTTATTTCTTAGAATATATGTAACAGGTTAACGCATCATATCGAAAAGCATAATTATCCGGCGGAAAAACAATTTCAGCGATACAGATTAACTTAGACTATTAATTTGTAGTTTTACATTTAACATATTTGATGTTCGTGAAGTTGGCAGCCTAGCAGCCTAGCAGCCTAGCAGCCTGAAGTTGGCAGCCTAGCAGCCTAGCAGCCTGGCAGCCTGAAGTTGGCAGCCTAGCAGCCTAGCAGCCTGGCAGCCTGGCAGCCTAGCAGCCTAGCAGCCTTAGCAGCCTAAAGAAAACTAAAGATAGTACATACATGAAAACCGTCGGAAATACATTAGTAGCACTTCTTTAGATCATTCCACGCCTTTTTCAATATCGTGATCTTTATTTTTTAAGATGTTGAAACTTTCTCGTAACATATTTTTCATTCTGACGGCTTTAGAAATTTTGAAGTTAAGCAGCCTAGCAGCCTGGCAGCCTAGCAGCCTAGCAGTCTGGCAGCCTAACAGCCCTAAAGAAAAGTACGGATAATTCAAACATGTAAACCGACGGAAATGAGTCGGTAGCACATACTTAGACTATTCACGTCTTTTTTCAGTATCGCCAACTTATTTTTTTTAAATATTGAACTTGCTTTTTTTCTTTACTCTTCGAAATTTGTGAAGCTATCAGCCTAACAGCCTGGCAGCCTAGCAGCCTAGCAGCCTGGCAGCCTAGCAGCCTAGCAGCCTAGCAGCCTTAAGAAAACTAAGAATAGTTACAAACATGAAAACCGTCGGAATTACATTAGTAGCACTTCTTTAGATCCATTCCACCGCCTTTTTCAATATCGTGATCTTTATTTTTTAAGATGTTGAACTTTATCGTAACATATTTTTTTTCATTCTGACGCTTCGAAATTTGAAGTTAGCAGCCTAGCAGCCTGGCCCGCAGCCTAACAGCCTAAAGAAAACTACGGATAATTCAAACATGAAAACCGACGGAAATGAGTCGGTAGCACATACTTAGACTATTCCACGTCTTTTTTCAGTATCGCGAACTTAATTCTTTTAAATATTGCACTTTGTTGTTTTTTGTTTTTTTGCTTTTTTTTTACTTTCTTCGAAATTTGTGAAGCTAGCAGCCTAACAGCCTGGCAGCCTAACAGCCTAAAAGAAAACTAAGGATAATACAAACATGAAAACCGGCCGGAAATGAGTCTGGTAGCACATACTTAGACTATTCCACGTCTTTTTTCAGTATCGCGAACTTAATTCTTTTAAATATTGAACTTTGTTGTTTTTTTTTTTTGCTTTTTTTTACTCTTCGAAATTTGTGAAGCTAGCAGCCTAACAGCCTAGCAGCCTGGCAGCCTAGCAGCCTGACAGCCTATCAGCCTGGTAGCCTTGCAGCCTAGCAGCCTAGCAGCCTGCAGCCTAGCAGCCTGTTAGCCTAACAGCTTAGCAGCCTAACAGCCTAAAGGAAACTAAGGATAATACAAACATGAAAACCGTCGGAAATGAATCGGTAGAACATACTGAGACCCATTTCACGTTTTATTTCAGTATCGCGATCTTCATTCTTTTTAAATATTGAACTTTATTTTTTTTTCATTCTGGATGCTTTGTAATTTGCGGGATTTAACATGATTTCGAATAACGTAGGAAGTAGTCTAAGTCTTGGAACATTTTCTCGGCTACTAATGTCGCTGTCTTATGGGACAATAAGTGACGTCTCTGAGTTATTTATGATATGCTATTTTGTAATGGATATGTTTATAATGAAGTTGACCGATGTTTAAAGCATATTTATTTAAGGTCTGTTAAGATAAAAATGTGTTGAAATGTAAGAGATATATAATGCATATCGTTTAAAACGAACACAAAAAATGAACATAAAGATTATCTGAACTTAAACACAATACCCGTACGGAACACATCAAAAATAATGGGGCGGTGTTGCATGCCTCTGTAATTGTTATGCTGATAATTTCACATCATATTATACATGTATTATAATTTTCATTTTCCTCGGATAAATGTTACTCACGTAAGTGCCGTTACGCAACTACGCACCGGGTTAGGCTCTCGTGTTTTCAGCCAAAAAAGTGAAAGAAAAAAAAAAACAACAACAAAAAAAAAAAACAAACAAAAAAAAACATGTATTAAATAGCATGTTGTTTTCATGGATCTATTAAAGATGTTTTAAAAGGTGATTGCTCCATATATGAATATTTAATTCCTTTACTCTGCATTCCAGTTTATAGACTTATTTCGTCACCGTTTTCCGGTATGTTACGGTTTACCTCTACACCCAAATAAAGTATATACCACTTATTATTTTACTTTTCTATCATTATTTCGCCGTTTAAGTTGAAAAAACTTGTCATGTTTGAAAGTTATCAATGTTTTTTATTAAAAATTGATGGAATTCTTTAATTGAAATTCAATGAAATTAAAACAGTCGTAGTGGCATCTTCAGTAATAAATAACGAGAAAACGTGATTAAACTTATTTATTTTACTTTATTTTTGTAAGGAAATATTCCTAAAATGATATTAATATTATTTTTCCTGCATAGTAGTATCTGTTAATTCAAATAACTACCAAAAACGAAGATTTTGTTATTACACTCCATTAGCGGAATTTCCAACAGGAATGTAAATAAAAAGTACCGGAAAACGGCGTTAAGCTATGTTTTTGAATTCGTGAATGTTTGCCGTTAAAGGAATTTAATTTAAACTAAATGTTAGAAAATTTCTATAGGCTATTAATTTACGAAATGCATTTTTTTTTTATTATTCATGCTATTTTGCAATCAATCTTCACCTCTTCGTCTATATAAGAAGATTCGCGGATCTTCATCTAAATATGAAGATGCATGAAGTACAGTAAACATTGAGAAAAACTCGTAAAAAAAAAATAGCCCAGTAAGGAGTGCAAAATCTACACCATGAGACATACTCGATAGAGAACCAGTCCACCTCCAGTATATCGGGGACCAATCGGGAAGTCCTCGGCTATTATCTATAATAATATCAAAGGGCCGAAAAAAGTTGCGATTGATCGGTCTACCTCCTGAAAAAATGTGCTATTTATGTATGTATGTATCTATCTATGTACATTGTTTGTACTATTCTAAGTTTTCTTTAGGCTGCCAGGGGGCTGCTAGGCTGCTCAAGTTCAATATTTAAAAAAAAATAAGTGTTGGCGATACTGAAAAAAGACGTGGAATAGTCTAAGTATGTGCTACCGACTCATTTCCGTCGGTTTTCATTTTTGTATTATCCGTAGTTTTCTTTAGGCTGCCCAGGCTGCCAGGCTGCTAGGCTGCTAGGCTGCAGGCTGCTAGGCTGCTAGGCTGCCAGGCTGCTAGGCTGCCAGGTTGTTAGGCTGATAGCTTCACAAATTTCGAAGAGTAAAGAAAAAAAAGCAAAGTTCAATTATTTAAAAGAATAAGTTCGCGATACTGAAAAAAAGACGTGGAATAGTCTAAGTATGTGCTACCGACTCATTTCCGTCGGTTTTCATGTTTGTATTATCCTTAGTTTTCTTTAGGCTGTTAGGCTGCCAGGCTGCTAGCTGCTAGGCTGCTAGGCTGCTAGGCGCTGCTAACTTCAATTTTTCTTAGCGTCAGAATGAAAAAAAATTATGTTACGATAAAGTTCAACATCTTAAAAAATAAAGATCACGATATGGAAAAAGGCGTGGAATGATCTAAAGAAGTGCTGCTAATATTTCCGACGGTTTTCATGTTTGTACTATTCTTAGTTTTATTTAGGCTGCCCAGGCTGCTAGGCTGCTCAAAATTTCGAAGAGTAAATAAAAAAAAAAGAAAAAAAAAAATAAAGTTCAATATTTAAAAAAAATTAAATTGGCGATACTGAAAAAAGACGTGGAATAGTCTAAGTATGTGCTACCGACTCATTTCCGTCGGTTTCATGTTGTATTATCCGTAGTTTTCTTTTCTTAGGCTGCCAGGCTGCCAGGCTGCTAGGCTGCCAGGCTGCTAGGCTGCTAGGCTGCTAGGCTGCCAGGCTGCTAGGCTGCCAGGCTGCTAGGCTGCCAGGTTGTTAGGCTGATAGCTTCACAAATTTCGAAGAGTAAAGAAAAAAAAGCAAAAGTTCAATATTTAAAAAAGATAAGTTTGGCGATACTGAAAAAAAGACGTGGAATAGTCTAAGTATGTGCTACCGACTCATTCCGTCGGTTTTTCATGTTTGAATTATCCGTACTTTTCTTTAGGCTGTTAGGCTGCCAGGCTGCTAGGCTGCTAGGGCTGCCAGGCTGCTAGGCTGCTAACTTCAAATTTCGAAGCGTCAGAATGAAAAAAAATATGTTACGATAAAGTTCAACATCTTAAAAAAAATAAAGATCACGATATTGAAAAAGGCGTTGAATGATCTAAAGAAGTGCTGCTAATGTATTTCCGACGGTTTTCATGTTTGTTATATTCTTAGTTTTATTTAGGCTGCCAGCCAGCCTAGGCTGTTAGGCTGCTCAAAATTTCGAAGAGGAAATTAAAAAAAAAGAGCAAAGTTCAATATTTAAAAATAAAGTTTGCGATACTGAAAAAGGACGTGGATATAGTCTAAGTATGTGCTACCGACTCATTTCCGTCGGTTTTCATGTTTGTATTATCCGTAGTTTTTCTTTAGGCTGTAGGCTGCCAGGCTGCTAGGCTGCCAGGCTGCTTAGGCTGCATAGGCTGCCTAACTTCAAATTTCGAAGCGTCAGAATGAAAAAATATGTTACGATAAAGTTCAAAACATCTTAAAAAATAAAGATCACGATATTGAAAAAGGCGTTGGAATGATCTAAAAGAAGTGCTACTTTTAATGTATTTCAGAACGGTTTTTTTTTTCCATGTAAATGGTAACTATTTTTCCTTAGTTTTCTTTTAGGCTGGCTAGGCTGCTAGGCTGCCAGGCTGCTAGGCTGCTAGGCTGCTAGGCTGCCAGGCTGCCAGGCGCTAGGCTGCCAACTTCAGGCTGCTAGGCTGCTAGGCTGCTAGGCTGCCAACTTCACGAACATTTAAATTTGTCTATTTTATATATTGAGGGAAAAGAAATCATTACTAAAAAAGTTATAATGTATGAATACGTAAACGATTATGATATTTTATTCAGAATACATTGGTTTTGATATAGCGGTGCTGATTATTAAAGGCCCATTGTGCCCCCAGAAATCCTTATATTTTTATCTTTGAAAAGCTGTTTTCTTTTCAAATTCTGTTAAACTTATAGTTTCCAAAAATTAAAACCAACTTAAGGGTCCATGAACTTGCCAATCATTTGTTTCTTTCGCCTTTTTGCAAATTGTACAGTAATACAGACTTTGCATTTTGCTTTGGTCACATCAAAGTCAAAATACTCTAGTTTCTTTAACATTTTGGCTACCGTTATGACAATTAATTCATTGCTTCTTTCTTTTCAAGTGATAAGCATCTAACATGCTTTAAAACCTGTTATTAACATTATAAAACTCATGTTTGTATTTTCCTAACAGAGGAAAACAGCATATAGTGTGCCTTTCCGACCGAAAACACGCCTTCATTGTAAACGTAAATGTACTGAATCATAACAGTGGTCGTATGACCTACACAGTACACATAATATAAATTAACGCGTTTATTGAATCTGATGGAAAATGGAAATGTGTTTAAATTACAAATTGTTTAGCTGTTTTAATGGTTATTATTTCCGCTGTCATCAGGTAAACAAATATAAGTAATAAGTGTTTGTGTCGCCGTGAGTTATGTTTTAAATAATTGATATAATTTTTTAGATCTACCTGGCCAAGATTTTTGATAATTTAGGCTACTGTATTAACTAAGACTGATTTGTTTACGGACGTTTTACTTGGTTTTCTCTTAAAATTCAGCTAGCTTTAGCTCGAAAATAACCCGACTACTAAACATTTTTAGAAACATAGAGTTTCTGCGTTGTATACTAAGCACACTGTATTGAATAAGTACGCGTTGTTCTTTAAAAAGAGTCGGGAAAATCCAAAAAATTGCATAAAAGTAATCTTTTTCTATCGTTAATGCAGAAAAAATTAGCATATTCTCTCAAAAACGCTAAAGGTTTTTTATTATTTGTTTCTTAAATTGGAGTAATGTTACCATAGAATCGATATACTTGTTAGGTCAAAGATTTTTAAAACTGGAGGACATCATTTTTTAAACTTTCGTTCAGCCGAACATATAATTGCAAATATGTACGGGACAAACTGGTTCTGTCTACTTTTCGGTATTATTTACGAGTCACTGTTTCTATATCTTTATATATTAATAAGTGGAACAACTCGATTTCTTTCAATTACTTATTCCATTTTTTTCTTTAGAATTTCGAGCTGCTGTATTTTCAAGGCAGGTGGAATGTGACAGTTGCCTCGTTCCAGGCGCATCTCCGCCTGCTTTACAGGCATTGGGCTTCAGTTTTTAGAAGTACCCATAGAATATTATAAGTGGGTGAGTGGAATCGAACCTGGACTTTTCGTTTCTAGCCATAAATATAAGACTAGCGCGTTGTTACCACTTAACCACGGTTCCGCTCCTATTCCGATTTTTTCCTTGTTACCTTAACTTTGGCTTTTATACCGGGTACCTATAACACTAAAATAACAGTGACATTCGATCGGAACAACGCAGATTTTCCCGAAAAATTACGAAAGAACCTAAAAGCTGAAATTCCCATTGAAATGCAAATTGTGATAGTAGTTCCGCGGTATATTTTAAACTAACGTTTTATTTTGTGTGTTTCAGCTTATGCGGGTGAATGTAACTAGTGAACAATGCGGACGTATCTTTTAATCATTGCGAATAGTGAAAAGCTCTACCTCGACTTTGAAAAAATTCGTGACGGAATTTTTAACAAGAGTGTGTGATTAAAATAGAAAATGAATGATTATAATAAGCAAAAAAAAAAAAAAAAAATCTGTATACAAAACAAAGGACCATATTTTGATTTGGACTGTGCATTGCATTTTAAATAATTTCATTGGTGAGAGGCACAAATACCATAGTTTTAGCCCAGTAAGTTATGTGTTGTGTAATGTTAACCACTGAGTTTTTCAAAAGCCTTAAATACACAATTTAAATTTTTATTAGGGGTGCCTATAACGGAAAGATTTGCGACGGAAAATGGAAAAGGTGTACTCAGAATTAAAACTGAAAAATATGGTATTTTGGTGTCATTTTAGTACATGTATAACATGA
>NW_026859587.1:0-146348 GCF_026571515.1 Ruditapes philippinarum | reverse complement strand
TTAATATATTGAAAATATATACGTATGTACGGTTATCATGACGTTTTCTCATGCTAATTATCTTAAATGGACTGTCCCTGCTTTTAATCTGGTGTTGAGGAATGTTTTGTAATAATCTATGGACTCACAAATGATCGTAATTGAATAGCCTAGCGATTTTGCAGGCTTTTAATTGGTCTTAAGGGAGAATATATTGTCGCAAGCTAGCAAAGGGATTAACAAAACATTTAAAAATAGTTCAGGTAATAATGATTTTGACCTAACATTATTATTTTGCAAATTGTTTTGTTTCATTTTACGCCTTTTTCAACAGTATTTCAGTCATATAAGCGGGTAGTTTCCTAACCATCGTTCCTGGAGAGTTACACCAGTACTAGACTACCTTCCTCCGCGCTAAACTACCAAAGCATCTCCCGGGGATCGAACCCACGCCAGAGAGGTAACTGGATTAGAAGTAGGTCGCAAATAACTGCATCATCAACAGTGTTATATCTACTACACCCAAGTCTTTTGTATGTATGTTTCTTTTGAAACAAAATACCCGTGGCATATATAATGCATAATAATTCATAAAAGGTGTGGCTGTGTGTGTATTATGCAAAATATGACATAATTTACTATTTTTGTCACCAAAATTCTACTCTGTTACAAACGGTGAAAGAGGTATTTCTGCACATGTTGGCAAGATTCTTTTTATAATTTAGGGTATTTAAACCGTTTAATGTGTAGGCATGAAAATAGATATTCATTTGCACATTTTTTTAAGTTTCACGAATCTGAAAGCGCGTTACTTTAAGTAAACGCCTGAACCGTGTGCACTCAGCAAACTATGAGTGTACTTTAATGATACTTTAATGATACATCCGTTAGCTGAGGTTAATCACCCAGAGTTTCAAAACTTGATATGTACTTTAAATATGATGGCGTGCAAACGGGCTATCTTGACGCATCATTTCATAAAGCAAAATAATAACAGCTTTGTTGGTTATTTGATATATGAAACACAGATTTAAGATGAACTCATTCTTTTTTATAGTAATATTATCACAATGTCAAAAAAAGAGTTTAAGTACAAAATGACTGTCGAGCTTGTTACAATTTATTTTGTTATACATAAAATGTAATTTAAATCCTAATATTTCGTATGAAAGGTAACCAACTGCGACTTCCCGTTAAGAGAAGAAAGAAGATGAGAGATACTGTATTTTTGTATATATGGCCTATATCAAATGTTGACAACAAATCATAAGCGAAGAAAAACATGTCATAATTTAGATAAACATAAAAAAGCATAAATGGTATAATCGGAGATAGTTTCTTTAAAATTTCAAAGAACTTGCTTGAGGTTTATAATTGAAAAACGGAAAGTTAGAGGTCAGAAGACATCTAAGAGAAAATAAAGTTAACCTGCAGACATTTTTACAAAACATCTTACGATTTATCTTAAGTTTTTGACTTACGGTAATCGTTAGTTTAATCTTAAGTCATTTTCACAAAGCCACTCGAAAGTTAAAACTTTATCTTCAGATAAAAAAATCACTTACGATAAATCTTACGATAAAAACATCCCTAGCAACGTTCATTTGATATTAATGTACAGGCTCTATATTTGATTCTGATTTTAAAATCAAGTAATAAAGAGCTTGAAATAATTATTGAACACAATCAATTTAAATAAGAAAAAAAATGTTCAAACTGATATAATTTATATTTAAATGAAATTTATAATCTAAAGTTTCAAAAAGAAGGTAACTAAAAAAAAAAAGCCCCAAAGTAAGTGGCAATGAAATCGAATGACCATGTAAAGAATTATTTTTCAAAAAATTTAAAATTAGTTCCTTATTTTTTAATTTTTATAGAAACCTTTTGGGTTTAAATATATATTTGTCCTCCAGGTGTGTGTTTGTTTTATTGAGTTTAGGTAAGAGATGTGTAATATTTTACCCTTTGGAGAGAAAAAATTACACTTACGAGCGGCCAAGACCTATCGTAAAGTTACGATAGATTTTACACTTAAGATTTTCTTAAGATTTTTTTTGCGAAAAGGAGATTTATCATAAGATTTCTCTTACGATAAAAAATTGTCGTAAATTTTTTTGTGAAAATGTCTGCGAAATTACAATACAGAAAAAGGCTTAATATCACTTGCATCCATACTTTATAAATAAGTATAAATTCAAAACCATCAGAATTTCACGCCGTTCCGCTAATTGACTTTTCACTATAAACATTCTATATGGGTTACTCACTGACTTCTGACTAAAAAAAGTGGATTCTACACAATATCGTAACAAGTAAATGGTTTCCTGCGGTAAACATTTTTAATGATATAAAGATATTTCATTTAACTATTTTCAACATTATTTGGGAGGGGGGAATAAATAAACGTTTGAAACAGGAATATAGTTGACAGTAATCGAACAATATAGAAGAAGGTCTTTGGAAACTGCATGTGACCGTTGAAGACAGGAGAAGGTCGAACATAAAACAATTATTTCTTTTTAAGAAAATGATTAAATAGGCCTACCATTTTATGAATAATTCCGAGCAAAAAAAAATAATAATAAAGTAAACACACAAGTTTACGCAGAAAATATCTCTTTTTATTATGGCAGATGCCACTACGAATATTTTAATTTTGCAAATTTTCAGTATAAACAATTTATTGTTTGTAAAATTTGAGATAGATATTAAAGAAACATTGTTACTATTCAAACACATCATTCAAGTACGGTGAAATAATTATAAAAATTAAAAATATCACGTAACAGATTTTTGTTCTCAAGTGTAATTCGGACTTATTCCCTACAGGTAAATCCGTAACGTAACGGCAAACGGTATTTAGCTGGCTTTTCGAAAAGGTCAATTAACCAATCGTATACGGTTTACAAATCACATGCTCCTCTATGTACCGAAAACAGGTCACGTGCTCCTCCATGCCTCAAAAGTAAAACGCGTACCAATACCCTGCGGTCTCCAGACCGCAGGGAATAAGTTGTGGGGAAGAAATGCTACCTTGACTCTTGTACATGTATTGGTTTTTATATGTACATGCCTGGGTAAAATCTTCTTGGCAGTAGAGTTAAAAGTTGTTTTTTCCTGTTAGATAATTTACTTTGACTACAGACATGTATTCGGGGTTTAATTATTTAAAGGCAATTTATGCCTCAGAAACAAATTTTATCCTTTTTACAAAGAAAAAACTGCAGTTTTATTACGCCTAAATAATGGTTTATGAGCATGTTAGATGTGTATCAACTGAAAGAGTAGCACTGAAGGTAAAATAACATGCTTTGTCATACAAGTAGCAAAATGTAAACAAAGTAGTTTTACTTCCAGACAAAAGAAATGAAAATAACATCATTTCTTAGGCATAAATGGAACATCAATAATGGCTTTAATTGAAAAATAAGGCCGTAAAACGTTCGAATCAGTTCCTGGAACCAACCAGTACAAAGCAATTAGTTTCTTGCTCAAGGAAACCACGACTTGCCCCTGACGGGGTTTGAACCCATGCGGCCTGAGATCATTAGATTACTAGTTCGACGCGTTAACAACTCCTGGCATTCCGCCACTTTAATATTACGCATTTGGTTTATACAGAATTTATTTTACTTCGCTTGTGTAGGAAGCTATAAGCTTATAGACACACTTTCGAATCCGTTCCTGGAACCAACCAGTACTGAGCAATACTGAGTGTAGAGTTTCTTGCTCAAGGAAATAACGACTTGCCCCTGACGGGGTTTGAACCCATGCGGCTAGCGATCACTAGTCCGACGCGTTAACCACTCGGCCATGCCGCCACATATAAAATATATAAATATTACGTATTTAAAGAACGTTTACAGATTAAATTACAGTACGGTTGATGTCGGCGATTTTAACTGTAAATCCAATTTACATAAATTATTTAAAACATAATAAGAATGGAATTAAGTTTGATGACCGTCTGTGGTTCTCAAATATGTGTAGCTTGTTCATAAGAGAAATGGTCTGATAACATAAATCAAGGGGAATAAAAACAAAATTGTTATTACCTACAAGTTCATTGACATTTTCAAACATGCTTTCAGTGTAAAGTAGTGCATTTATATCAATGGTAGTATTTGTGCATTGAGTTGTTGTAACGTCACATAACTTAGAGGCAAACAACGTGACGAAACATTTGAAAATATACTTTATAAAATAAAATGAATTCTAAAATATAACCCGATATGGACCACTGAAGTAGGTTTGGGTTTTATAAGAAAAATATATGTGGGTTTCAAAATTGGTTGATATTTGAAAACTATTATTTGATTTCGGACAAGTAATAGAGTTGGTAAGCGAACAGCATGGATCCTAATCAGACTGCCCGGATGCACAAGCTGGTCTGGATTTATGCTGGTCGCAAACCCATTATGTTGGTTTTGTCATGACGCGGCTCATTTATAAATCTTTTACATACAGCCCAAGTCTGAATGTGGTTTAGAATATTTTGTTTATGAACCTCTGGACACCATACATTTTTGTATACCATGGAGATAATGTGACCATCAGACCTCACCAAAGCAATCTGAGGCCTAGTGAGCTAAACATACTGGCTATCAGATGAGATAAACACAATATCTATCTGACGAGATAAACACAGTGCCTACCAGGTGAGCTAAATGCAGTCTTTATATGGTGAGCTAAAATTTAATGTAGTCTATCTGATGAGATAAACACAATGTCTATCTTGAGAGTTACACATAGTGTCAATCAGGTGAGATAAACACAGTGTTAATCAGGTGAGATAAACACAGTGTCCACTTGTTGAGATAAACACAATTTCACTTGGTTAACTAAATATACTGTCTATCTTCTGAGTTAAAGACAATACCTATCTTTTGAGTTATACACTGCACATCAGGTGAGCTAAAGACAGGAACTATCTGTTGACATAAACATAGTGTCCACTTAGTGAACTAAACACAATGTTTATCTGGTTAGTTAATGTATGTTTGGCAAGTTACATAGTGTCTCTCTTAATCTCGGACCTTCTGAAGACAATGAATAAAATATTTTCTGTTTCTTTTAATAGTTTTAATAGTAGGATTGTACTGTGACTCATACAAACAAGAGCGGGTTAAACCAAGTGATGCTCCCCAAGTAGATTTTGGACACAGAAAAGTATACCTCTTGTATTTTCAGAGTTATGTCCTGGACAAAGTTCAAAGTGCAATAATTCCAAAATTAGGCAAGACAGATTTTACAGTTCTAGTGCACTGCACATCTACCCAATGAGAAATATCTACCTACAAAGTTTCATGTTAATACCTCTTATAGTTTCAGAGTTATGTCCTGGACAAGAAAAGCAGACATACAGACAGAGGGACAAAGCAGCAACTATATCCTCACTCTTCTGGAAGCATAAACACCAAAGTGTGTAATGTGTAGACATGAGTGCGCAGATTCAATCACCTTTTATACAACCATTTACAGTAAGGCAAAAATATACCGTACATGTATTACAGTAACACATAAAAATTAAAGTCCTTGTTCCATTTTATTATAAATTATTATCAAAATCAGCAACACATTTTCATTAAAAATTTATAAAAATATAGATATATCAATTGCATGCTTCCTCAATGAGCAGCTTTAAGATAATTATAATCTTTCTAAAAATAATCACAAATTACGATCTTTAACAAACTTCAACTAATAGATGTATCTCAACTTCCCTAGGTCTTTCTGCAATATGTTTCATTCAAAGCCTTGATCATAGCTGTGTCCTGATGATGTTAACTTATCATTAACCCGCTGAATACCATATATCCACTTGTCAAGCTTCGGTTTTCAGAAATGTCCATTATCAAGTTTTGGAATATGAAGATAAAAAATTTAATTTAGTTAGCTACACAAGTATTGAACCTGATCTTCTGCATGGATGTGCAGGCTGTGATCACTTTCTATTTAAGCACGATAATATGCTCATTATTGACTGCTCTTTTCATATTGAAATTTTCAATATATTGAAAAATTGAACATTATGGGTATCAAGATAAAAAATCTTCATCATTCTTTTTCAAAGTACCCATTTTCTTTGTATTTGATGTACAAATCTTCTTGTTCACGTACAACAAATGTCAGTGTGCGTTTCTTGTAATACTCGCTCATCATTTCTATATTCTCTATAACATCAGTGAGCAAATGTGCACGGTCTGCTCCAAACCCCGGAGCTTCAAGTTTGATGTGTGTGAAATGCATGTGAAAATGATAGTAAGAAGGTTGGTAATGGATGTACACATGAAGTCTGCTGGCAGGTATGTTATACTTTTCCTTGATTGCCTCCTGAAAAACACATGAAAATACAATAAACTGAAACATTAAACCAAAAGATTTTTAAATACCAAAAATTATTAGTTTTTAAACAGAAAAAGTATTAAACTATTGGGGTGGGGGGGGAATTACTACAAAAAGTATCCATAAAACTACAGATATTTAAACACCAAAAAAATGTATTAAACTAAAAGTTGGTTGTAATGGGAAAAAAATCACCATATCCTTTTTCCAATAAAATTCTGTTTGTATCCTCTGTCTTTATGTCTGTAAATGTTTATCAACTGCTAACATTTCAATTCGCCTTACTCACATAACAGATATTTCTATTAATCTACTTAAAAAAAAAAATTATAGACAAAATCAAAATTACATGTACTGTGTTTTTTTTCTGGTTTTTATACATTTTTTAAACATGTCTGTGCTTTATCCACCTTACTGGCTTTTCTGGATAACTACCAGTATTCTGTAATTACGACTTTCTCCACAAGTGGCAATGTGAAAATTAAATTTCTTTTTTAAGAAACACTGACCTTGTTCACATACATCTGCATAGCAATCCTAAGCTGCCTCTTGATATAAGCTACCCACATACTGAATTTGGTGTCAATAGGTCTAAGCAAACTCAAATTAATATGTGGAGACTGAAATTTTATTTTTAGCAGCATTGCCATTGACCTTGATCACAGACATCTGGGTAGTAATCCAAAGTTGCGTCCTGATATAAGCTACCCACACACCAAATTTGCTGTCAATAGGTCATAACAAACTCTAGCTCTGAGCAAAAACTGAAGTTCTATTTATAACAATTAAGTGACCTTGACCTAAATCACAGTTGCCCGAGTAATTATCCCCAGAAGCCTCTCAATATAAGCTATCCATACACCAAGTTTGGTGTCAATAGGCCAAGGGGCAGGACGTGAAGTGGTTGCACACTTGGTTCAAGTTAGAAAATTGGTTGCAAACTTGACACAATGGCTACCGAATCATGAATATTTATTACCAACGCTCTCATGTATTTTTTTCAGGTATTCGTGGGTTTGTATGTCATTTTGAAATTCTTTAATATTCCTTTTCCTTTAAGCAATTTTTATGGCACACTCGGTTTAAGGATTCAGCTTCCTAGCTTCTGCTATGACGAAGTTATTTAAGATATAAACTGGTTAAAAAAAAAATGTACATATTTTGAGATTTGACAAGTGACAGTTCAGGGCGATTTTTATGCCCCTTTTTTTTCATCTGTAAGTTTTAAAGTTCACCAAACACGACAAAATATGTGTCTTTCAATACCGTGTAAATGTTTTAATTTGCATGTTCCAATTGTTCCGATTAAAGTTTCAATACACACAAATATTTTGTTCAAACGCATTTAAGTTGCAAACTTGCAGTTCACGCATTTCTGGTTGCAAACTTATTTTTTCAGTCAAATATTAAACTGCCAAAAATTTCAACGAAGATCATATTGATTAGTGACAGATATCCTTGAAAATTTATTTTATACATGCAACTCTTGAACTGTGTTTTTTTTCACTTGCTTTTAAAATAGCTTTGACATTTAGGGTTTCTTTCTTAATTTAATTGTCATTTGATTTCATTTACTGGTACAGCCACTGCATCTCAAAATTTGTGTGCCCTCTCCTGATTTTTGTTCGGTGCCCTGTTACTGAATACCTTTGTGTAGTTCAGATTGACTGTTCTTTGTCATAGGTTGCATTCCATTAATGTCGCTTTGCATTATTGATCTTTGTTTTTATATTTTTTCCTGTTTTACAGCCATAATACATGTGCGTATTTCTTTCATTTGCTTGTTTCTCAATTCATTAATGAAAAAGCAATATTGGTTGCAAGAATAATAATTAAATTAAAAACAGAATGAAAGTATACTTCAGTTAAAAACTTATCATCATAAATAAAACTTTCATCATGAAAATTGCAATGCAAAGACTTTATCGCGTTATGATGCTACCTGGCCAAAATAGTAAAATGTTTCTGTATTAGTTTAAAGTTACATTAAATAAATTTCATACAAAACTAAATAGCGACATTTCATTAATAAATTGGGTTTTATATCGACTTTAGATGGAGATGGGGGCATTATGGATAAGTGTTATCTAGCAAGCAAGTTTTTATTCTTGGCACTGTGTTGTTAAATGAACCTTAAAACAAATCAGTAGGGAAGATATGCACAGGATGTGTGACCTTGACCATGGTCGCAGGGACCTGAATTTTATGCACGGCACTCAGCCTCACAATGATGAACATTTGTGCCAAATTATATTGAAATCCCTCTATGCATGTAGAAGTTTTGCTCCAGACAAGCGTTTTTCTATGTCAGAGCTCTAACTGTGACCTTCACCTTTGACCTAGAGACTTGGTTCATGTGCAGGGCACTATGTCTCATGGTGGTGAACAATTCTATAAAGTAACATTAAAATTCCTCCATGCATGTAGAAAATATGCTCCGGACAACATCCGGATATTTAATCATCTCCAGTGACCTTGACCTTGCAAATATTAGCCTAAATTAATTGTGTCACACCTGTAGTCATGATAGTTACCATTTGTGCTACAATCCATAAATAAATGATGACTAAATGGTCCCTATACACATCTTCAAATTTTTATCTGAACTTTGACCTCTATGTGTAACCTTGACTTTGGTCGCAGGGATCTGAATTTTGCGTGCGACACTCAGCCTCACAATGGTGAACATTTGTGCCAAGTTATATTGAAATCCCCCTATGAATGTAGAAGTTTTGCTCCGGACAAGCGTTTTTCAATGAGCTCTAAGTGTGACCTTGACCTTTGACCTGGAGACCTGGTTCATGCATGGAGCAATACATATCATGGTGGTGAACATTTCCATAAAGTATTATAAAAATTCTTCCATACATGTAGGAGATATGCTCCAGACAAAATCTGGATATTTCACCATCTTTAGTGACCTTGACCTTGTATATATTGACCTAAAGTACATGTGTCACAGCCGTAGCCAAGATAATGACCATTTGTGTTACAATCCCTCAATAAATGATGATTAAATCGTCCCTATACACATCTTCATATTTTTATCTAAACTTTGACCTCTATGTGTGACCTTGACCTTGGCTGCAGGGACCTGAATTTTGTGCGCGACACTCCGCCTCACAATGGTGAACATTTGTGCCAAGTTATATTGAAATCCCTCTTTCCATGTGGAAGTTTTGCTCCGGACAAGCGTTTTTCAATGAGCTCTAAGTGTGACCTTGACCTTTGACCTAGAGACCTAGTTCATGTGCGTGACATGGCTTCTCATAATGGTGAACATTTCTATGAAATTTCATTAAAATCCCTCCATGCGTGTAGGAGATATGCTCCGGACAAAATCTGGATATTTCATCATCTTTAATGACCTTGACCTTGTATATATTGACCTAAATTATATGTATCACAGCCATAGTCTTGATAATGACCATTTGTGTTACAATCCCTTAATAAATGATGACTAAATGGTCCATATACACATATTCATATTTTTATCTGAACTTTGACCTCTATGTGTGACCTTGACCTTGGCCGCAAGGACCTGAATCTTGCGCGCGACACTCCGCCTCACAATGGTGAACATTTGTGCCAAGTAATATTGAAATCCCTCTATACATGTGGAAGTTTTGCTCCGGACAAGCATTTTTCAATGAGCTCTAAGTGTGACCTTGACCTTTGACCTAGAGACCTAGTTCATGTGCGCGACACTGCTCCTCATAGTGGTGAACATTTCTATGAAGTTTCATTAAAATCCCTCCATACATGTAGGAGATATGCTCCGGACAAAATTGGACGCCGCCCGCCCGCCAGGGGCGTTCCCATAATACGTCCAGTTTTTCAAACGGGCGTATAAAAAGTATACTTTTGGATACAACATCCTTTCCTCCAAGTAGATGTTTTATTTGTTTGTCTCTGAAATAGTG
Source organism: Ruditapes philippinarum (assembly GCF_026571515.1). Lineage (NCBI taxonomy): Eukaryota > Metazoa > Mollusca > Bivalvia > Venerida > Veneridae > Ruditapes > Ruditapes philippinarum. Next base: position 136,098 of record NW_026859587.1, on the reverse strand, counting down.
AGTCACCCAAAACAAGGTGATATTGTAACATTCAAAATTTACTGCTGATGACCCTTTATGCAACATTTCAGTCACAAACACTGGTAGAAATGTCAATCTTTCATAAACTAGCTGGATAGCTTTTTCATATGATAGAATAAGAAGTTCCAGATGGATCTCAAACCCTTAGCAGTGAGGGGCAAGTGATTTGCAGTCAGCAACCCAAGCCACACAATCACTCGTCAAGTAAATGAAACTGGCAAAATACACTTTGATATAAGTATCTCTTAACACTTACCCGTCCTTTAATGAGAATATTCCTTAAGAGTGGTAAAGACATATCATCCAGATCTCTCAGTGACCTGACATCATGTTTGTGTACAATTCCAACAAGGTAAAGAGCATTTTTATCTTTCCTATCCCACTTCATGTCCGGTAGAAGTATAAATCCGGTTTCAGGATCCGGATCTTCAAATACAATACGATCAGCTTCCTGTTTCTTCTCGAGAATGTTGTAAACCCACTGTAAAAACAGATTATAAGTTAAACTATGACATTAACAAATTATATTTTTTTGGTTTTGTTTCTTTTGCATAACATAGAGAAGGTATATAGGCATTTTAAAAATTGACAAAACTGTTGTCTGAAAATTCTTATCTAATCTAAAATAAATCTGAAATTTGTGAAGATTTCCATAAAATATTATGCACATACATGTACATGTATAATATGGCTTAAAAATACTATTTCTAAATGTTTACTATCATCTCAAAAATTAACATTTTAATAAGTTTGTTAACGTTGATTGACTATGGTGAAATTTCCTCATTTTAAAAACATAGGTTCTTGTAAACAAGAAAACAAATGGTTCCTAGATCATTCACCTGTGATACATTGCCAGAAATCAGCCGGACAAGATTTTTCGATTTGTAGCTTTGGACAGATGGACAGATGGCGAAGGCAAAAACAATATGACATAATTCCATAAATATTGTTTTCATTCTGCTCAAAAACCGTAGCAATTATTTTGATACTCATGTTGGACAAAGGAAAAGAACTACTCACCTGATATGCATAATATCTAAAGGAAAAGAACTACTCATCTGATTTTCATAATAATTAGGGGTGCCATGTTTATCAGTTTAAACAGGTACGGAGAGTTTTTAGCTGAAAACCGGTTAGAAAATTCAATAGCCAATAACCAAGGTAAGTTTTTGACAAAGGGGAGAAAAAGTTTTAAATTGATTTCAAAAATTACCTAAGTGTTTCATAACAATGTACATTGCATTTCTTATGATCTGATCGAGTATGGTACGACCCTAAAGGAAAATAGTTCCTATGTATAAGAAACCAACAAAATGTCATATAAATAAAAAAGTTTATGTTAACCAGAAATGTGTTGTCATGCCACAGATGCCCCTGCATGCAGCCTAAATTTCAAATGTTATAATATTTAGTTCCAAATTTGTTTGCACAAACTATTTGTTTTCATTCGAAGTTCAAAGCCCTTAAAACTATTCAATGTTAACAAAAAACATTTTTATACAAAATTCAAGGCACTGAAACTATTCAGTGTTACCCTTTTGTAAATTGCATATTGCATATTTGTAGCCAAAATAATGACCACGTACATTTCAACAAAAGTATGTAAAAGATGTATAACATATGTCAAATTTGAGTTAATGTGATAAACCATTGGGGAGATAATGAATGGAAACTAAAAATTTCTGATTTTCTTCGAACTTCAAGAGTGATAACTCTGTCAGTTATCATCAAACCATGAGCAAATTTGAACTTGACCAGTGAAGGTCACAAGAAGGTGACGTTGTCAGATCCTAATACGTAGCCTTAATTAGGAGCTGATTTTAATCAAGATTGTCTACTCAATTTTATTTGCAATAGTCAGAGAAAAATCTCCTCAACTGATACTTATGCTAAGGAAAGGGAGACAATTAGTCACCGCATACTCATTATCAAAGGGAAGCAACTACTCCCTTGATTTCATGCTAGTGAATAGCAGATATTCACATTAATCAAGAGTAGAAAACTACTCACCTGCATACTAAATTGCCTGCTTTGTAGAAGGGGTAGTGTAACATTACTGTAGAGTTCTGGTGTCTCCCTGATAATGTACCTCTCCTGATCAGAGTATTTCTGAATATGTTTCTCTGTAGCAGGGTGAATAACTACTGCCTTGATAGCTGAAACATAAATATTTTTCAAGATCGCTACATGTATGTATTAAAAATTTATCTTTCTATAATCTTATAATTTTATGTAACAAACTTATTCTTGCTTGCATTTAAAATGGAACTGTTCATATGTCAGTCTATCAATTATCAAAATATTTAAAACATTAAAGTTTCATGTAGATTTTCAATACAATTATCAAAATATTTAAAGCATTAAAGCTTTTTTGTCAACTTTCATGTCTCTATGCTAACTGACTAAATATGTCTATAAATAAAATTGATTGCCATATTGATACTAAATTTTCCCTTACTTAAATTTTTAAATCTAATGAAACTAGCGCTATCACTTAAGATGACTCATACACCCTACAAATTACCTTAATACTTAATAAGGATGATAAAATTATTCTGATAATTCCCACCTATTATAAATCAAGGGTTTTGAGCAAAACTGGTCTATCTGCTATACAAAGATAGACCAGTTTTGCTCTAAGCCCTAGAAATGCAGTTTCAAGTATCCACTGCATTACTGCTGCACCTGTTCAAAGTGTGAGTGAAACATTGAGGTATGATATTATCAAGTAAGTGAAATTTCAAAACTTTGAAGTCAAATATGATCGGTATATCATGATTTTATGCATTCAGTACCACATTTTAATGACATACAGTGTATATTTATTGTTATTATCTATTTATTTTTTGGCTAATTTTTCAATACATTATCCAATTAGTTTTTTTACTACCTAAAATTAAACCATTTTGTTTTCATCAATTTGCAATTAATTGTTAGTGTAAAAAAACATTTCCTTGAACTGCATGTTCAGTCATTATACTCATACTGTAGATTTTTTATCAGTTAGCAAAAAAACAATATATACATCTTAGATGTTTTGATAGCATCTGAACTAAGCCAGTTGAGATTTCTTTCTTTTTTTCTTAGTTTTGTTTATTGTTTACCTTGTTTTTAATTTTTATAACTTTGCATGTTAATAAATTATCAAAGTAAACATGCATAGCTTTGATATAGTATTGCAAAAACTGGTTAGTTTTAAAACATCAAATCTCAATAAAGTACAAATTGGCTTTTCTCACAACAATAACAATGGAAGAAAGCCTAAGATCGCTTCATCAATATGTGTTCAATCTAGACATACATGTATAGCCCTCTAACAGGCGCAATTTATAAACTATATTGGGTGGCCCGTTGGGCACAATCATCAAGTTAACCCATTACCCGATATACACGCCTATATTGCCTTTTTCACCACCACCCCCATTTGTTGTCTCAAATGGTGAAAAATGCCTTATTTAGACACGCAACTCTTTTTTTTGTTTGAAAAATGTTGTTTAAAAAATGACCACTTTTCGGTGCCAAAAGATACATCAGGGGGTTGCCAGAAGGGGGATGTGCCCCCTTTTGTTTGGGGGGTTTGAAGGAGGGCAGCAGTCCCTCTCACCGCCAAGAAAATTTTGGACTTGTAAGAGGCTAAAAATGACCCAGGTTGATCATAAGGTAATGTGTAACCAATGCTGAAAAGCCTTTGACTCTATCTCAATCCATTGAGAAGTTGCAGCACTTTGAAATCAATTTTGATGGAAAAATCAATGCAAAAAAGTGATTTTTGACAATTTTGATATGTCCCCTAAATACCGGCATCGTGAAAATATGTGACAAATGAAAATTTCAGGGATTTTTTCCAGGATTTTGGGAACATGACTCATACCCATGGAATTGGGAATATTAGCGGTGTTTTGTTAAAAGTTGGAAACAAATGTATGACTGAAATTTTGCAGTGATTAAATGGATGCAAACAATTACTGTCTATAATGGCATCTTCAAACATTTAAGCACTAATACATTGAACAAGCCTTTATTTGCAAAAATTTTAGATTTTTTATTCAATACTTTTATTTTGTAACTTTCAATTGGGAATTTTTTCCTGTGGATTGGGAAAATAATATACTTTTTTCAATTGGGAATATGACCCAATAACGGCTATAAAATTAGCCAAAAAAAATCCCTGAATTTGTCCGTTTCCTGCCAAAAACATTCACAATTCTAGTTGTTGTTGGTTTTGATTATATTTGATTGAATTTTTTTTTATCATTTTATGATTGTTATTCATCGGATAAAATTTACCTTTGCTGATGTAACTTTTTTGAAGACAGGATCTTTAACAAATTTTTTTGCGCCACCGGGAGCTTATTTTCAAAAAGGTCCTTGATATTTTTAGCTTCTTGAAATTGTATTTGAAAATGAGTACCGGTAGGTAACGAAATTTATCTTGGACCGCATAATTTTTATTCAGCCAGGACCGAAGACAGACAGACTTTTGGACATACTGATTATTATTTGCACCCTATAAACAACCTGTTTATTAGTTATCACACGTGCTGATTGACAACAGCTGTGTTTATTGATTTAAAAATATAAACAATTGAACGATAGGGATCGGAAAAATCAAGCACTGTGGTGATTTTATGGCACGGCAGTGAGATTGATTTGGAGATTAAGGCACAGCGGCAGCGCGTCCTTAAAAGTGCCTGGGGGAAAGGCCTTTACTGTATGTGGATGAATTTGGGTATTTTGTGCTGCCGAATAAAACTTGTAATTCAAAAGCCGACAACTGGTATATTTTTCCATATCTGCATTGGTCACAAAGGGCTAGGTTCAGCATGAGTGAAAAATTGCCCTGTGTCAGAAATTCATCAAAATTTCAGTAAAAGTTCATATTTTTGTGCTTAATCAGAAACAAGAACACATTTGGCGATTATTTTATTTATTTGGTTACCATAGCAACCAAGCTAAATTCAGCATTTTTTGCCGTTTTGAACATGTTTCGGTCTCATAATATTGTTTTTCTTATTCTAAAATACGCCAACTTATTTTCCTTCCAGCTTTTGTAAGGTTGGTGTTGATATTTAAACACTAAATGAATTCATAAACGAAAAATTCCATGGTAATATAAACAATTTTCATATCTTTTGACACTGCAAAACAGCGAGATTTACCGAATTGCTTAGATTATTGCAATCTGGACTATTGTTAATTTTATCAAATGAATAAACTGTAAGCTCTTAGTACAATGGTAGATTTTACATATTTTTTTGCACAATAAGGAATGTGAATGTTTTGATGGTCACAGTGTTGCTATGGAAACATGAACCAGTTTTATAAGCTTGACATATTTTCGAAGACAAAATAGAGGTACATGTATTAAAACAGTCATGGCGGCGTTTAACCTTGATCATAACTTTTTAAAATTTCAGTTTATTGTCTTTATACTTAGCGATAACAATCTTTGAGACAACACCTTTTAGAAGACTAGACTTAACTTGGCCTTCAATTATAAATGACCTTGACCTTCAAGGTCAAATGTCTAAATTTTGCTTACTTTTTTGCTGATTTTTGCTATAAGTGGCTATTCCTTTGTTAATTTTGAATGAATTGTCTTCTAGCTTGAACAAAACAATCTTTTAAGGATAGAATTGCAAGCTAACTATACAAGACAAGACCTTGACCTTCAATCATAAATGACCTTGATCTTGAAGGTCAAATTATTTAAAATTTATTTTATTCTGTATCTGGCTATAACTTTGTTATTAATAAATGGATTAACTTCATATTTAGACATAACATCTTTTGGTCAGGACCTTAATTCATTGATATCAAACTAAAATTGACCTTGACTCATTTATGACCTTGACCCTGAAGGTCAAATTATAGAATTTTCACTACTTATATATATTGTTATAATTGCCTATAACTTGGTTATTAATCAAAATAGATTATCTTCATACTTGGACAAGTCCTTCTTAATGGCTGAACTGCCTTGACCTTGAGTTTTCAATGACCTTGACCGCCAAGGTCATACAATTAAAGTATGGTTAAGTTGTCATGATTTTGTTATTTATCTACAGTTTTACCATACGTGGACAAGACAACCCTTGTGACCAAACGGACATGTTGAATAATTTATATATGACCGTGACCGTCATATGATTGAATTTTTCTTATATTTTCTTAACTTTGTCATTTTATTTATAGAAATCATTCATACTTGAACAAAACAACAAGTATAACTAGACATATCTACCAAACTTTGAAGAAAAGGAACAACATTTTTTTTAACTTATTTTTCTTTTTAAAGATTTGTTTAAACCATTTATTTGTCTGCTTTTAGAAAAAGTATAAAGTCAAGCGTGTCCCCGCTAGCTCTTGTTTCACAGAATACAAGTTTAATGTAAAAACTTAATAATTCACATGGTCACCATGTTTAATGTATTGAACCTTAACAAATTATGCATTTGGCTGTCAGAAGTTTTCACTCTTGGTTTAGGACACGTAAATTCAGTACTATGATTAGAGAAAAAGTGAGAAAAATATGTTGAAGAAATTCAAAAGAAAGAGGTTACAACATTTTTGAGAGTAGACAATTAAAGTATCCCAGATACTATGTTAACAAGCATTTAATATAAGATACATGTAGATAAATAAACAATTTTTATGTCAGCTCCAATAAATAATCCAGTAAAATGATATTCATAATACTGCATTTTTTTGCGGTTTTACAATATAAAATAAATATCATCAGAATAATATATAACATAATTATGAATGTATATCAAACCTCATAATTAGAAGTTTTCATACATGTTTTAGTTCTGAAAAACAAACAATTTTGTATCACTGTTTAGTCTTAAATCTCCCACTTTCTTCGTATGAGGAGGCCTTTATATAAAAAATTCTGACAGTCTATATATTAGACATGACTAGTTTGTCTGCACTGTAACTCTGTCTGAAATAGCATGATACCCTAATTTATTCACAAATCTTCTAACTGACTCATAACAAGGCTATATATAAATGTAAACAATAAATAACATTTGTTTAATAACCGTTACCAAATACACTAGTTCCCTATAAGTTAAAATTACTACATGTCAAAAATTATGACAGTGAGTCAAAAGGAATAACTCTTCTCGCAAGATGCTAAGTCCTTGTTCATGTTAGAAACATTGGGTTTAGCATACAGTCATGGTCCCGAGCAGCTAGCTTTAAGCAATTTTTAATGTTAATTAAACTGTATCACTGGGCATGACCATTTTAGGCGCTAACACACTGGTGAAACATGGTGGCACAATAGAACAGACGCCATGGTATGATCATGTCATCGTTTTTTCATCATCGTAACATGGCATTTACACCACCGTGTTATCGTACCATCTCATTTTGAAAGGCGTAGCCTCTATATTGCAAGTTAAGGTAAAGTAAAAAAGTCAGGATTTTCCTAACAGAACAAGTACAGGACTAATAATAAATAGCATTTATTTAACCATTTTAACACTGGGCGAGTAGGGCCTACGAACAACTAGGTTGGTTAGACACTAATAAGAATAAGTATTATTTTAAATAGCTACTATCGGTCACACTCCTTTTTTAAAATTTACATTTTTCTTATTTGCCCTTTATAGCATTTACTTTTTCCTATTAGTCTCTATAGCTAGCTATAACAAAAATAAATACCATTTATTAAGTATTAGAATAAATTAACTTACATACATATCAAATAGAAATAAAGAAAACAACATACATTTAAAGCCGCTTTAATTATTAGCTTTTTGATAGACTTAAAATTGCTTGCATAAAATATTTCAGTTAACAAATCATGATTTAAAGCACAGCTTAAATTGAAACTAAAGCCGTGATCATGCCTATTAATTATCTGTACAATAACTAAGGTTTCTACAGAATTCTTTTTAACAGATAAAGGTATGTTCCTGACTTATAATTAGTGAGTTCTTCCTTGAACAAGTGGTAATGTTATTGTTTACTGATATTCCCTTTGTTGGTGCAGTTAAAAGTTTTTTTTCCGCAAAATTTGAAAGCACACATCTTTTGGATAAAGTTCAACTATGAAATTTAATTTATATCAAGCAGTTATTGTAGCTTAAAATTCACTGTACACAGACACAGTATATCTACATTTCTTTTTGTTGAATATATCCAAATTAAAAATATGTTGATCTAAACATTTTATATTTTCCAGTTTGTTTTGGTTTTGATATTTATTACCAGTTCATTATGTATGATAACTATTCATTAAATTAAAAAGAAAGAAAAAAAATAACTGTCACCCGCTGGTTTTGAACTTCGATCTCTTAGGTGACAGTCATCAACAACATCCACTAGGCCAGAGAGTCTATTACTACATATGCTTTAAAAATAAATTCTAATACCGTTAAACCTAGCTTAAAGTCTTCAGCGTACCCGTTTATATATATGACATGACGTGAACGCTGAAGATAACCCCGTAGGGAAAGTCCACCAATAATCGTGCCAGGAATCTGACACGCTTCGTATTTATTTATCGAAATGCCACCAAGTAAAGTGAAACATACCTTTGATAAAACGATTATAATCTGTTGATAAGCAAGGATGGACAAAATAAAAATCTTATTAGGAACATAAACTTACTAATAGTTTCCGACAGGTAAAGATTTTTTGGCACTTGGCCGCCATCTTGCCAAAATGTTGACCACGTGATTACGAGATTTTGACCTTTAGGAAACCATGTGCCTCCAATATTTTTATAGATTACTTTTTTTTAAGAATGTTGAAAAAAGGTTATTACTGACTGTCATATTCAATAAAATCATATTTAAATACTAAAAAGTTATGAAAAATAAATTAAAAACATTATCTTGAATAAAAATATCGAAATCATGTCAACAAAATGTTCTAAATATTAGTACACAAACTCTATTCAAATCTGTTTCCTGCGAATGACGTCATACGAGGTCTTCGCGTGACACTTGAAATGTCATGGCCGATTTTACTCGGCGAAAATTGATGTTTTACAGTTTTAAATAGGCAATTTTAATGAACGGTATTAATATTTTTTTACTTGAAATTGGTATAGAACGATATTTTTAAATAATTGTTTTTACCGTAAAATGCACAAGAATTGATCGGGTCAAGTGTATTTGCAAGTGAAAAACAAGAATAAATCAACTTATATTATTCTGGTTAGGTTTCGTAACGGGTCTAATCCAAAACTTTAATGCCGCATCTGATGAAAAAAAAAATGTTAAAAAGCGGCTTATAAAGTTTTGGAAGCCAGAACTACGTTAAACCTGACTATCTGTGATTCCCTCATTCAGAATCAAAAATTTTCTTTGTCTAAAACTAAAGATATTATAATATACAAAAGATGTGAAATACAAACATTTTATTTTCACACCTACATCGCCTAAGATGGTTGACAGGAAAGCAATAATTGTCTACTTTCAGTTTTAAGTATGAGTAACTTCCCTTGAATTGTGAATAATTCTGATTCAAATAAAATATTAGTGAGCATTAATATTCTTTCTTGTCTTTAGACAAAAGGAAAAACGATAGAAATGAAGTATGTTATATAAACTTTCGATTTCACTTATCAATAAAACATGAAAAAATGTTTTCAACACTTGAATGTCATTCTTTCTAATCTATCATATTTTCGGACAGGAAATTTTCGGATATGATTTAAATAATACAGTTAAATGCTAAAAATCAGTTGTTATCTAAGGTTATTATATTTCTATTAAGGCCTTCATGTCAGGAATATTTTTGATTAACGTTGTTTATACAAATGCATTGGTACAAGCCAGATAATATGATTATTATCAGCTGACCCAAATTATCATAGCAACAGCCAATGTTAGATTAACGGTATTTTTGATATGAAGAGCCAAACCCGACACCACCATATTTCTGTCGTAGCTTTGTTATATATATGGTAACATTCTGTGAAAAGGACTAAGTGTCGCATGTGGCTCTTCATATCTGATTTTAAGCAGGTGCAGCAGCAAATGACCGATAATTCGCTATTTTGGCAAATAGGCATCATGATGGTAAATGTCATGCACTTTTTAGATATGAAAATACCTTTTACTGTAATATTTTGCCATGTTTAGATAGATAATGAGTCATTTTTTGAGAAACTTGTATGATTTTATTCTTTTTATTGGTTTTGAATTCATAAAATGACAGGGCTAAAATGCACTGTTAGTGAACCTTGTCCTTTATGCATTTCTAGCGTAAATTTTACATGGAAATGCAATTAAAATTTCAAATGAATATACAATACATGTAAATTATCTAAGTTCTGTGAGAGTATACTAAAGTAGGACGAAATCACAGACACTTGGGGTTTGGAGCTCAAAACGCCTGTAAAATCCAAATAAAATGCATATTTGTCAATCCCAGGACATGTACTGATCATATATATCAAAAAAACTTAATATAAGCCGTTTTGAAAAAAAATCATATTTCAACAACTATATAATAATACACAAGATAAAAATGTTCGCCGGAAAAAATCCGCACCCCTACCGTCATAATCACCATGTATTTTATTCCATTTCCAATATTTTCACATAATCCTTTGGTCCATCGAACACAGAAGAAATATAATTCTTCAAGATGATGGTCAATTTTAAACTTCAACGGTAATATAAACAACGCAACAGCCGAAATAAACATCAATATTATCGCCGTTTTTTTTTCCAACTACAAAATCTTTCGATAAATTCAATGGACCAGACGGCTATGAACGAAGCTATCCGATTATGTGGCCCCAGCTTTGCCGTGTGCAAAAAATGCGCAGCGCTTTTTAATTTTGGGGAACCACATAATCGGATAGCTTCGTTCATAGCCGTCTGGGTCCATTGAATTTATCGAAAGATTTTGTAGTTGCGAAAAAACTGCGATAATATTGATGTTTATTTCGGCTGTTTGCGTTGTTTTATATTACCGTTGAAGTTTAAAATTGACCATCATCGTGAAGAATTATATCTTCTGTGTCGATGGACCAAAGGATTATGTGAAAATATTGGAAATGGAATAAAATACATGGTGATTATGACGGTAGGGGTGCGGATTTTTTCCGGCGAACATTTTTATCTTGTGTATTATTATAGAGTGGTTGGACCAATGCTCGGCGCATACCAATGCTCGGCGTAAAAAATATTTTTTTTTAGAATATCTGAAAATGTCTTGGGTTATCTCAGATTTAGGTCACTGGTGCTTTTATTTACATCTTTCACCATTTTATCCTGGTGTGGTTCACTGCTGGTAAAGTCACGTGACAATGCTAATAGCAGACGAACAACCGTATGTAATCCGCAACATATAAATTATTAAAATCTTTTAACACTAGAGTTCTGGGGCTGTAAAATTTAAACTAAAAGTTGGGTACTTGTAAATGTATGAACCTAATTTGGTTGTTACAATTTATTCAATATGTTTTCTTCATAAGATAAAAAAGAGATTTTATTCGAAAAACAATCCTGCATCATGTAGTATTGTACGCCGAGCTATGGTACAATTTCACCCAAACCACTCTTGTTTATCCGGCCTATCTATAGCTCCAGCCATGCACATCATTATGTGATTAGCGAATTTTACACAATGGCTTTTTAAAACAATATCACAGTCTTGAAAATGGACATATAACACTGAGGTTTGTTGACGTTGATTTGAATTTGTCATATCAAATATAGTATTTTACGCCGAGCGTTGGTCCACCCACTCTAGTTGTTGAAATATAATTTTTTTTCAAAACGGCTTATATTAAGTTTTTTTGATATATATGATCAGTACATGTCCTGGGATTGACAAATATGCATTTTATTTGGATTTTAAAGGCGTTTTGAGCTCCAAACCCCAAGTGTCTGTGGACGAAATTATTTCTACTTCAAAAACAGCATCAGTAACTATTTAATTTAGTTTCGATCAAGAAATGAGATAAAGTATTACCATTTTCTGTTGGCGGTAAAAACGCTTCGTACGTGCCGTAAATGTCATTCTTGAGAGTATTCTTCAGCGCAGTATCATCTGACAAATATTTCTTAACATGATCCAAGTCAAACGGTGTCTTTTCAAGCAACACTATTGCATCTTTTCCCCCCATTTTTGCATGGATAGTTGTGGTCTTATTTCTGGAATTTTCTGCAATTACTTTTTCAATATCAAAACCTTTAAAACTGCACAATACCGGTGGTGCTATATCCCCTTGGTCATTGTCTGATTCGATTTTACGTTTCTTTTCTGGTGCAGCTTCCATTTTTAATTTCCCGGAATTTTTAATATTGAAGAGGTAACAAGGGAAGCAATCGGTAAATTAACCCAACGCTTTTACAAACTCAACTAAATATTAAATAAGAAAAATAACAGTAAACTGAATTACAATGTAATTTCAAAGATGTAATTTTAGTAAATTCATGGCTTAATTAAGCCATGATAAAATTTACTTTGCTATTTTTGTGCTAATAATTGATAGGTCTATGTTTTTGCACGGAAGCAATCACAAATCTCATCTTAGATATCCGTACTCCAGATGACATACTGTATAGTAGCTGATGACACGATGCTACTCAGCTGATATTGAGGGCATGGTTATAATAAAGATAATAATAATAATGATGATGATGATGAACACTTGATTTAATGAAGGTTCATTTGTACACCCATGTAAGAAATATAGTGTAACAGCCAACATTTAAATCAGCAGACACGTGCGCACATGCATTCATTGATCAGATTCATTCAAATCTCATATCAACTATATGCATGAACGTCTTTTCATATATCTTTTAAAATATCATAATATCAGAAACGTAATTAAAATGCACGTATGTCATCTGAAAGAAACGTTTGACAATTGAACATATTTGTTTGCTTTAAAACGGTTTTCCTCATCCAGCTCCATTAAGGTTGCGTACACACAGGAATATTTATCCGGGATCGGTCCAATTTTGGGTGATTCTGCGAGGAAACAAAAAGACCCGACGGATTTAGGATATTAGTAAAAGTATGCACATGTATTACCAATTCTCTTGCTTTTCCCGTAAACTAGCTTTAAGAATGGAATGATATATATAGAGGATATTTGTTTAGTTCAGTGTAAGATCGGAATATATTTCACCGAGTGAGCACCAAAAGGTATATTTCACGAGTGGCGAAGCCACGAGTGAAATATGAACTTTTGGTGTTCACAAGGTGAAATATATTTCGATCTTACACTAAACTAAACAAATTTTCTTTTTATTATATGCAAAGAAACGTTTTAAAAAGACATTTTAAAAACCTAATACTGAATGAAAAGCGCGCCAAATAATAATACAACGTGACGTCATTTACGACGTCACGTCATTAAGTTGGTACCCAGTACTGTGCACGCTGGTATTTCACTGAAACAACGTAAGGGGCTTAAATTCAAAACAGTGAAATTATCAAAGTGGTAATTTCACTGTTTCAAACAGTGAAATTACCAGTTTTATATCACTGATATATTTCTATAAACCACCGGAAAGCATGTAATAAATTAGTACTATTGGATTAAATTCCACTTCTCCTGTTGTTTTTGTTGTTTACAAATGCATTAATTGATTGGGAAAAAAAACACAATGTGTAAGTACAATGTAATACAATGGTTAAACGACATATACAATGTTTAATTATAAAAAGTTACTGCGTGTCAAACAAGTTTGTTCAAGAGTGTAGCCGTTACTAGAGCTAGCACAAAACTGGATAATGTTTAATTATCTATGTTATATTCCAGATAAAATTTGTAGATCTACATGTTTTCGCTTCCTTCGCTTGTTTGATTTTACATCTTTTTTAATCTTAATTATCTCGAAATTTAAAAAAAAAGCAGTTCGCAAATAAAAAGCACATTTGGCTCACCAGTGCAATTGTTTTTTTGGGACGATAACTTGAAAGTATATTAAATTAACAATCTGAGGGTGAAAATCTAGGAGTAAAACATTCGGTTTGCAATATTTCAGATGTAAAAGAAGTCAGAAGAACGCCAACCCGGGGTGACTATTGTGAACATATAGGTAGATCATCTACGGTTGTTATTATCCTCGCATCTTGACTCCGGCTCTCATAACTACATGGATTTAGTTAGGATGCTGAAAGATATGTTGATGAATATAAGGCCCTAGGCAAATAAAGAATTATACAGATCCAAGAAGATCCAGAACACATGATATATAGGTAAGAAATAATATCACTTTCAGCCGTGTATATGCTATTTAACACCGGTTTTGGAGTTTTCATGCGTAGGAATTGACCACGAAGGCCCTTTTTAGTTTAAACATCCCGTGGCCTCGATTTGTACGCTACAAAATCATTGGGGTGCATGCAACCTAACCTCCCAGCGGGAGTTTCCAAATTCAATGTATAAGTTATCATTTATACATTCTCAAAGGGCAACAAATAGTTCATGGGTACGTGCAGAATTTTAACTATTAAAATGTACGCCGACTCACGGGTGGCTAAGATAGAGCTCCACAATGGTTAGTAATGTATAGACGCCATGACATCTTTGTTCTAAATAACGATAACATTTACCCATTAATTAAAAGAAACGTGATGTAAAATGAAACCTAACAATCGGTTCAGATTCATACGAAATTATAAAAGTTTGACTATAGGTTCTAACCACTGGTTTATGATACTACCAATACATTTGAGTTTGATATTTAAAGGAACTACATGTATTTATATTCGTACTTTTGTTTATTGTTAATACAGTCGTTTAGAAAATAGATTTAAATGTTGTAATTTTCTCTACAAAGCATTCGCAGTTTATTAGACACTCGTGTTCGCACTAGCTATAGATGCGGTGTGTACAATCGATTCGCAAAAGCTGTAGAATCTAGCGAGAAAAAAAGACAAAAAAGTTCACTACCGACTCGGGAATTATTGAAACAAAATGGTTCAATATAAAATAACATATTTCGACAGTCGAGGTGGGGCTGAGTTATGCCGGCTAGTTCTGAAAGCAGCTAAAGTTGACTTTGTTGATGAACGACTGACTGGCGAAGAATGGGCAAAACGTAAAGAAGGTAAGATTTTTGTAATCCTTGTCATTGCCGTTATTTAAAGTGACCTACATGCGCGTAGCAAGTAGAGGGGGAACAGTGTTGCGCGAACTGAAAAAAGGGGCTGGCGGTGGCCTTTCAAAATGCACTAATTAAGCTACTAATAGAACATGATGTCTGCCTCCATCTTAACCTATTTAAAGTAGTTGGACTTAATTAGCATATATAATTAATGTGCGGTCAGGTACATGTACGCAAGACTTTACAATGAACTAAGTTAATGCAGCTCAACGTTTTCTGACATTTATATATATTTCCGGATCATTTTATGGAATATGATATTTGACCGTACTGGTTGAAGTTCAACCTATGCCAGTTTTCTTTAAAATAATAATCAGTTTTTTATAGAGAATTTTCTAAAAAATGAAACATAATAAATGAGTTCATGAATGTGTGACTTAGCATAATGAAAAAAAATAAACCAGTATTGTTGTAAAAATAAGATCTGTAAGACTTATGACTGTATCAGTTATCTGCCTTTGAAATGACCTGGAATAGCAAAATAAAAATCTAATTCATAGACAGAGAACTCTAAAACAAGCTCGGTGACCGCTTAAAATATTCTGAAACTCATGCAAAATTTAAATAGATTTCATTCTACCTGTGTCTCCGCCTTTAAGTTCTGTAATATTAGGAAAACCAAACTTGGTCAATTCCAAATCTCCTGCGTGAATTGTATGTGTTACATTGTTTCAGAGGCTTTTATAGAGATCCATGATTGTTGTTACTATATTTAGGGTTTAATTAAGCACGTATTTGTTTTAATAGCCTAAAATGTAAAATGATGCTAAACGTTTTGCCTATTTTAATATGCACAAACTCAATACCACTGTCTTGTTTGTCTCACGTTTAAATCACGTGAACATTAATTTGTTTACTTTGATGTGTATATCTTGTACAACTTTGTTTTGCCAGGGATGCCTCTGCAAGCATTGCCCGTGCTTACTATTGACGGTTCTCAAGTAATTTGCCAGAGTGCTGCTATTGCCAGATATCTAGCCAAGGAAAATGGTAAAGTAAAATATTTGATGTTAACTAGAATTTGTTTAATAAACAAATCGGAATGGTTTCAGTGCATACTGACCTATCTAGCTTTATTTAGAAGGACACGTATATCGTACATGGTAGCAGATAATTGAGCCGCGTCATGACAAAACCAACATAGTGCGTTTGCGACCAGCATGGATCCAGACCAGCATGCGCTTCCGCGCAGTCTGATCAGGATCCATGCTGTTCGCTATCAGTATCTCTACTTGTAATAGGGTTTGTAAGCGAACAGCATGGATCCTGATCACACTGCGCGGATGCGCAGGCTGGTCTGGATCCATGCTGGTCTCAAACCCAAATTATGTTGGTTTTGTCATGACGCGGCTCATATTTATTTATGTATAAGACATTGCCACTATGGAAATTATTCCTGAACGTATCCCCTTTTAAAGACACTTGTTGTTTTAGATAAACTTTTGACTTAATCTACACAGAATTTTACAATAATGTCACGGAATTCATTGTTAAGTTTTAGCTAGTATGTAATTGATTATTGGTTTTTTGGAAGACAGTCACCGGTTGTCGCTGCAACACATGGACATCTGCAGTTACATAAAACAAAGTATCCACCGTGGACTGATGATAATGGTTGTATTCCTGTATTTCACTTACTGCAGATAAATTTCAATTTCGAACTAGAAATGCTCGAACACCCAGGATTTCTCGAACTAAATATCCTATCCAGAATTTATATTGACATTATAATATTAAATTTCTGATGTATACAACAATGTTTTTTAAGGTTTGATGGGGGCAAATAATTTAGAAGCTCTCCGAATTGATGAAGTGATGGAAATGTTCTCGGAAATGGTCCAAAGGGAGTTGATAAAAATATACATGGTGAAGGATAACGAGGAAGAAAGGGTCTGTTTGTTATATACTTTAACCCCTTTTTTTAATTCACTTACAGTAAGGATTTTTTGGCAGAGTTGTTTGACTCACGTCTCACTAATAACGTTCAAATCATGACTCCAGATTTATTGCAAGATAGTGGAAGGCTTCAAGTTTACGTAGAACCACAAACTCTCCGTTACTTCACAAAATAGCTGATCGCTTGAAATTATGCAAGTCGTTTACAATGTTTAAAACCTCAGCGACGAGAGACAGTTGATATCAATAAAAAAAGCCACCTGAAGGGGATTGATAAAATTATCAAATTTATCTTTCGAAATTTAACTCCATATATTTCATACATGTATTCATATACAATACACATTGTATAATCAAAGCTATTATATCCTTATACAAAAATTGTAATGGATTTTAACGTGATGCACAAGGCAGTGAAGTATAACCCCGGGACAATGGTAGGGTTGCATGTAAAATAAGTTAAATTATGCATTTGTTTGTCCGCATACTGCCGCGTTAATGCAATCACAGATCAGGAAATACAATGGTGACATTCAATTTCCTGTGAAACATATACAACACAAAGTATTTGGTTGGGGTGGCACACTTGCTGGGATATTTGCAGTTCGCAGTGCAGAAGCAATAAATTTTCGGCGGGTGGGGCACAGGGAGTGACATTACCATATTTACCTGCGGTTTAGACTCAAACTTTTAACCCCCCGCATGGTTGGGAGAGTTACAACTGACTATTGCATTCATGTAACTAAAAATTACAGTTCAGTACATATATTTGATAGTAAATGTTGTATATTGATGCTAAATCACAAGTTTCTTTTTACTCCTATTTTAAATAGCCTTTAACTTTTTCTCTCATATCATTTTTTTTTCTCTTAATTTTGTTTTCGAGTTCATATCAGAAAGAAAACTTAGATAATATACACATCTAATTTAGCAGTTATGGTATTTTTTTGACCAGTTTACTAGCATTTCTGCCGGGGCAGTTATGAATATTTTACCAATTCCTAACGACTTATTTATTAAAGGTGTTAATTAAATTCTAACAGTTACTTCAGAAATCAATAATTAGTTAACTGGTATACATATGCATGTACATGTAATTATTTGACTTTTTCTGTATATCCAACATACATTGTGTATATGTATTTGCACATTGTCGTATTGCATTTACTCACAGACCACGTTGCTTTATGCAATTTGAAAAAAAAGTTATCCGTTTGTACATTACTGAACAATACAGTGAAAATAGCAGACCTAATTTGGCAATCTTATACATAAATTTAAGATATGTTATGTTAAAATACATGTTATTAAAGCCATTATTTACGTTATAAAAGTTAGATAAGAGCTGCTATTCTTTTACTGTAAAGAAACAAATTTACATTTTAAGATTGATATTGCAAGACTGAGACACTAATGTGCAAAGATCAAGAAATAATCTTCAGAAATTTATTATCAGCCCTATGAACCGAATAACAGTGGTAATCTACATACAATGAATATTCATGTAAAAATCACATTATTTCACATATTTTAACCCTAACCCAAGTGGAAGTCGTTAAAACAGATATACTCTCAGTAACTTTACAACTGCAACATTTGCCTTAAAAATCCTATTTAAAATAAAATGTAAATAAAAACTATTGGCTAACCATTTTTTTATACATCTAGCAGTTTTATGCTGTAAAATATCTAAACAGATTTTTACTAAAATCGGTGGTTCAACAAAAAGCTTCAGCTTTATGATTTTCTCAAGTCTCACATTTTCTTTTGCTTTTAATTCTACGAATCCTGATAGATTCTTTCTAGGCTTCCGTACCATTGCGGGCCAATTAATAGGACATGATCAGCGTTTAATCCAACACGCGTTGAGATATTACATGCGTTTTTGCGTATGGGCAATAGTTCCCCTCTAGGAGTCCCAGAACACAAATATCTCAGAACTTTTGCACATCAAAATATTTTGACAAGGTTGACGTTGAGGGGGGTCAAAATCTTGCAAAGTAATAAATACTATGATGTAGGTAAACTGTCTTTATTACATGTAACAAAATTTAAATGAGAAGTCAATGTACATGTTGTTCATAGCTAGATTATTGTTTTATACGATGCCAGTATTTTTACAAAAGTATATTTTATGGATCCACAGCTGGAAACGTTTACTGATTGTGTAAGACGTTTCCAGAAAGTAATTATTTGCATTCATATTGCCGGTACATATGAGAACATATGTTATACCAGACATTAGTTAAAAATTAGAATTTTCATGAAAAAAATATCATTTTTTTATATGCACAATTTTTAGTATATTATCTAACCTTTTACCATGAAAACAAATTGTATTTTACATACTCTTTTTACAGAACAAACTCGTTAAAACATTTGTTGAGGGACCTATGAAAAAATATCTGACCTTCCTCGAGATGCGACTAAAAGAAAACAAAGATGGTAAAGGTTTTCTTGTTGGTGACAAGGTAATTTTATTCCCTTTGATATACAGCGATTGTAATGATCATGTGAAATACATGTATTTTAAATTTACACCAACATGAACATTACTGCCGCTCTAAGTAGTTGAACGAAGGGTGCGTGCGTGTGCGAGCGCGCGCGCGCCTGTGTTTTGGGTGGAGGGGGGTGGGGTGAGTATTTACCCTGGCCGCCTCTATGTGAAGTACAAAATCAAATGTTATAAATGTAATCAAATGAATCAAACTAGATATAATTACCAATGCTTAAAATAAAACAGTTACTAAATATGTCATTTCCACTTTTCTTCTTCGTTGTTTTTTGATACAATAAAAATATTTTTATTCTTTTTTTATATAATTTATATACATGTAGTTACAATGTACATTGTGAGTTGCCACCAAATTACTAAATATACCTTCTTTTGCTATGTTTAGAAAAGAAACAGCAGATTGCATGCAATATGAACTTTATGCAAATGTGTGTCTTTTGACGCAAAGTTCGTCAATTGAGGCGATTATTTTCTTTATATTTTCAGCTTTCACTTGGTGATCTTGCAATTTATGATGGTCTGTCATTGCTCACTGCTTTGTTAGTTAATGTGGACCCATTCGAAGGCAGATCATTACTGAAAGAGCATCAATCCCGTGTCGGAAGTGTACCGGAAATAGCTGAATGGGTATCCACAAGACCTAAGACAAAATTTTGAAAACAGATCTATATGCCTTGTCTCATTGCTTAAGTATAAATTTATACCATAGTATTTATGTAAAATAATTCATTTTTGTGCCTAAGATAATAAACAGGAACCCATAAGATTTAAGACAAAATTTCGAAACAATTTAATTGCTATACGTATATATTTAATACTATGGTATTTTTGTACTAAAATGCATTATGCGCCTACTGTAGAATTTCATGAAAACGAGAAACAAGATTAAATTAGCTTAACATAACTATCCTTCAATTTTCTCATTGTCTCCGTCATTTTAAAAATATACGGCTTCTATATGTAAATGTAAAATCGTTTGTCAATTTGTCGTGAAATGAACAGATTATTAGTACATGTATAAGTCGCACTTTACACAATTTCCCTATGATTCACCTAATCATTAAAATATAGTATGTACTTCCTGTGACAGTTTAGCACGTTTTATTTCCCTTTAATTTACACACGCTCTTCGGATATATAATGAATGTTGTCTCACTGTGCACCATTTTGATTTATCGATCAATATTGAAAATTTATAACCTGCATAGAAGACCATTACAGACTGTTAGATATCGGAATTTTCCGATGATCGTGCGGAGCAGATCGGAGTTCCCTAGCTAAATAACCATCAAAAACATTTTTTGCAAATCACTGGAGCTTTTACACAAGCCTATAGAAAACTTTGAACCAGACTATCATTAGATACTGTACCTAAAGCACCGACTTTATTGAAGGGATGGGGCATGTAGTCGACGTCATTCCGTTTGTCTGGCTGTCCATTGAGAGCCCTGGGCGCGGGTTGGGGGTAGTTGGACATAAATTCTCTAGTGAAAATAAACTGACCCCTTTTTTCGTTCCAAGATGGCGGCATTTGTTTACATTTGTAGGATACGACGCAGTTCTGATTCCCAGCCCTGTTAAATGAAACATGTTAAACGCTGATCTATACTATAAAAAATGTAACATAAATTAAACAACAAAATATGATATCGTGATAACATATTAAAAAAAACACCAAATTTTGGCACCACATTGTTCATAGTCCCCTTACCCTTCTCCAAAATAATAATCATTATTATAATAATAATAATTTTTTTAAAAAAAGCAAATAAATAACAAAAATAAAAAAAAATGCTGCATGAAACTAGTGAGGCAATAAGAATGTAGAAAGGCACTGATAAATAATTCTAACTTTCTTTGTTTTCGAATTATTTTCCTAATAAAGGTATATGATGTTATATTTTTCCTGTGTATTTATCTATAGACCGATGTCTTTCATATTTGGAAAGACCCTAACAAATACCTGCATCATAGCATCGGGGTAAATATCAACCTAAGGTGGATATCAACCTATGGTACTTGCTACTGAACTTAAATTTTATGCAACTTAACACTTAATAGTTGCAACAAAACTAACCTTAAACTATGGCGACTTAACTAAGCATTAATAATTGAAACTGAAATCATAAGTTGTGGCAACATAGCCATGGAGCTGAAAATGAAGTCACTGACACAACAAAAATGGCAACATCACTGACAACAAAACTTTATGTAACTTCAACATATACTAGTATTGTGGCAACTTAACTCACTATGATCAACCATGGCAACTTAACCATTAATCGTGGTGGCAACTTAAAAATAACAATTATCAAAGTATTGCAAGCAATACAAACGTCACCTACCGATTAGAACCCTAGCAACATAATGAAGGGTCATGACCATTGTGGAAACAAAGTGATCCTTCGGAAGCATAAATCACAACAGAATTACATGAAAATTGCAGATTCGGTTTGATTGAGTCTGTACATGACAGATAATGACTAAGTGCAAATAAATTCCAAATTTAAAATGAAGATACTCGTAGAAATTCAGGTGTTAAAATTATTAATCTAATCACATATGATGTCGGTGTTAAAAATGAACATATATTTGAAATTTGAAGTAAAATATGATAAACAAGATCAACAAGGAAAGGCGGCGTTCAAACGAACGCAGCCCCCACCGGACCCAGTAACAAGAGCCAGCGGGAGGACCCCCAAACCAAAATAGGACAGGGCCTTGAAAGCAATTGATAGACTAAATAAGGTAACATCAAAGCCTGTCGGCGAGATAATTCTGAAAGCATGGACGCTAGAAATATAAGCCTTGTCATATTTTTATGATGTACTAGTTTGAAGTTAGACATGAAGAAATTTGAGTAAAAGTAATAATTTCTTGATTTAACTACAAGGGGGCATAATTCTGGAAAGAGTCCAGCTGGAGTACTGAGTCTTTTCAATTATAATTTAAAAGATAATAAGGATTTTGCTGCGTAAGAACTCTTCACGCAGTCACCAACGTAAGAGGTTAGTAGGACAGCTCTCTATTTATTTCCTATTGTCGAGCTTAAAATGTTATGCATAATCTCCATTCTGCTTCCTATCCATATTTCAAGTTTCATAAGAATATTTTCATCACTTTTAAGTTATCACAAATATTGTCATAGTTGCTATCTTTCAAGTCTATTTGTTGCCATAGAGCAACCACATTGTTCAATACAGGGAAAAGTATAAAGACATCCATATTTCAAGTTTCATAAAAATATTTTCATCAATTTTTAAGTTATCACAAATATTATCATAGTTGCTATCTTTTAAGTCCATTTGCTGCCATAGAGTAACCACATTGTTCAATACTGTAAAAAGTAACAAGAAGTGCGTAATTTGCAGACTGTCATCTATATATTTTAAGTTTCACATAAATATTTTCAGAACTTTTGCGTTAGGAGTCGGCCTAGCGATTTTTCGTATTCTTTGTTCTATAGTAAATCAGTCACATTTGAGGCTTAATTCTCAATTCCACTGTTCCTGATGAATTATATAATGTCTTCATCTTTAAACATCAACACTAAGTGAAATGAGGTCCAAAATATGGCATGTTAGGCATTTTCTTTTTTCAGAAATCTTCATTCTGTTGAAACACTGTTTAAATTCACCACTTTGAAAACTCTTGACTGCTGGTGGGTAGTACATTTTTAATTCTTCCGCCAACAATTGAGTTCCTGGATAATACACAAAAAACAACTTTTAAAGTCATCCTATAACACACAAAAACTACACACATGTAATAAATACACTTTAATTATGACCAATCAAACTATAGAGGACTTAAACTGGGCCACTTCAAAAATTAAAAGAACTACTTTCTAGACTACAACGGGTTGGGTCTAATTCCGTACCGGGGTGAGACCGTTACAGACGGACGGTAAACCTAAAGTTTCCCTAAGGAGACTAATACGGAAAATTCAATGTTTAAGGAGGAGATTATGCTGAAAGTATGGACGCAAAATTTTAAACCTTGTCATAATATTATAGGGGAGTTTGAAAATCTTAGTTCAAATCTAAAGGGGACATAATTTTTGAAAAAAGTCAAGCTAGAGTATTGAATCTTCTCACATATGATTTGGTTGAAAATAAGGAACATATACTTTGAAGTTATACCTTAAGAAAGAAAGAAGTCATAGAAAACAAACGTAGTTTGAGTTCCAGGATGAAACTTTTATCTATAGGTGCTAGAATTAAAAACCTTGTCACATATGATGTAGGTGATGATAAGAAACATATTTTTTTCAGGCCCTACATGGGGTAACCCCATTTATCCGCTTCGTCACATAACCATTTGTCACTTAAACATAAATTTGAAGTTTGAAGTAGAAGTTATAGAAAAAATTAAAAAAAAAAACATTTCTTCATGGAAATTCTAAGTTCAAGTGGGGTTAATTCTGATGATTTTTGTGCTCGAATTATCACATATGATGTAGTTGATAATCAGAAACATATATTTCAAATTTTAATTTAATACCTTAAGAAATAAAGAAGTTATAGTGAGAAAGATTTAACTATATAAAAACTAAAATCAGAATTCTGGACCAGGTCGCCGAGGACAGCTCATACAATAGACTACATAGAACAGAACAGACATTTTATCAGACTTATACATAAGTATATCATCTTAATACATAAACATCAATGTTACATATAGTCGCGCTTAAAATGATGTTTATAATCTCCATACTGCCATCTATTTAAGTTTCATAAAAATATTTTCAGCCCTTTTTATGTTATCACGGGATTCAATTTTGCGGACGGACGGACAGACGGACGGAGGGTAAAATCTTAAGAAAAACCAAATTCATATATCTTATATTACGTTGAAACTTTAAAGTATAAGTATTTACGTCATTTAGTAAAACATTGAGCCTACAAACGTGTATCATCAATGCTTTCAAGCTCACACGGTGCACTTCTTGCATATTTGATTAAACGATTTAATTCATGAAAAAAAATTACATACAAATAATTGAAACGTCTTCAATAAAAACTTCTCCAAAGCTCCTATAACTAGCCTATTAAATAAGAATAAGTGTGCGACCCTATGTGTGTCTACCAGTGCCGCACGTGGAAATTTATGGCACGAGTGCATATTTTAATATGTGCACCGTTTTCTCAGCCTCCCAAGCGAGTTGTAACCGATATATTATAAGAAATTGCAACGAGAGGATATTGAAATCTATAAGCACTGTATGTCATTTTTTATCTAAAGGTAAATATTCATTTGATTTGTTGCATGGATGGTAACAAGATTGTAACTTTTATATTTATATTTTTGTGAACAGATGTTGATAAGATTAGAGCTCAGAGAGACACATGTATACTAATTATACTAGATAGAAATTTAGGTATAACAATTTAAGGGAAGTAACACAATTTCAAGTCTGAAATATTTCTAAATAAGTTCTCTTATTTGATATAATCTCCCTTTATTTGTAATCTGAGAGAACTCCCAAAAAGTTCATTATAAGTTAATTTTCTGGCGACCTTAAAGAAAAAAAAAGAATTAGAATTATATTGCATTAGACAGAAGAAATAAACATTTGGATTTAGCAAGCATTCTGATAGACAGAAATTAAATTGTGTACATTCACTCAGATTAACTTTCTTGAGAGGCATTACTACATTAAAGCTTTAAATCATACATTTAAATGGTGTGCCAATCCCGAAAATGAACTGGGACAGTCAGAACCCTGAAGAGGAGTTTTAGAAAATTACGACAGAGCGCAGAACTAATATTTTTTAGCCTCTAAAAAAAAGAAAGGCGGTGCAGGTCACATGTTTATTACTCTGGCTTGGCGACAGAGGACCTCAGATAATCTATACATTGTCTCTAACAGATTTACAACAAAAGTCAGTCAAGCCAATAGCCGACGCTTTCCCCAAGATCGAAGCCTGTGTTCAGCAGATACAAGTTCCACCCACTATGAGATTTAGGGTGACTGTACTACCGAGCAGTTAATAACGCGTCATTAGACCCTTGCTTATGACGGTGCATTTCATGCAGGATATAGGAACGATGTGATTAGAAACCGAATTGTGTTTAGTATCAAATCAGAGAAAGAACGCGAAAAGCTGATAACTATGGTGGCTGATTTGTGTCATTCGTATTTTCGCCCGAGACCCCGCCGAGCGAAAAGTCCAGGATTAGCAAGTTCAAATGCCGGGGGAGCGGATCGAAAATACGCTTATTAGAGGGGCGCAGGGCGAAACCTTGATCCTAGAAAAAGGCTGTCAGGATTGCGCATTCACATGAATATTCACAAGCATGACGAGCAATTCTAAAATTATAGATGCCGTTTATAAAGCGGAAAGGAAAACAGTGTTCAAACTATAACATGTGGAACCTGTTTGCAGGTGCCGTTCAAGCAAAAAGGTGCATGAATTTGAGACCGGAAAAAGCTAGTGACAGTGACATGGACGTTTGCGTTAGATCAGTGGACTCTACGTCCAAGAAACAGGTATTTTTTATTAACAAGTGGGCTCTAAGGTCATTTTAAACAATTTAAACTTGAAACAGGCGCATGCTTGAACATCATATTCGAAGTAAATTTCAAAGGCCTCGAGGTCAATGCCCCGTTAAAGAAGTCTAAAGCTAAACTAACAGCGTATTCAGGCTCTGGAATTAAGGTTCTTGGTGTAGTAGAACGCTGTGCAAATACAAAAATATGCGTAATGAACGTAGAACTGTATGTTGTAATAGTAGACAAAGTCTCATTTCTAGGTTTGCAATCATGCATTGATTTTAATTTAATTCAGATTGTTATGTCTGTAGACAAGAATCCCCTAATGAATAAATAGTCTGTTTTACATCACTACTCTGAAGTATTGCGTGGCATTTAAAAATCACCTGATACTTGCAAGAACACAGTAGATCACAAGTATTCCCCTCTAATTCATCCACCACGACGTGTGTCAGTCTCCGTTCAGAGTAAAGTAAAAAAGGAACATGATGCTATGGAAAAAGCTGGCCAAGGTCACCACACCAACACATTGGGTGAAAAGTATTGTCGTAGTCAATAAGCCACATTCAGACAAGGTTCGAATCGTTAGCGACCCCCAAAGACCTTAATAACACGCCTCAAGGTCGTTATAAATATTTTAGATGTCCCAAGGGACTAAATGCAATTAAATCAAGATATTTTCCAACAAAAGATGGACGAGTGTTTAGAGGGCTTATTAGGTTGCTGTGTCATAGAAGATGGCAATCTTAATTATGGGCCGTTTCAAGAAGAGCATGATATGAAGTTAAAAACCCTACTAGATATATGCGGACAATCTTATTGTTTGTGTCTCAGAAGTAAAATACTTTGGTCACATCCTTTCAGCAGATGGATTTTAACAATACCCATAGCTTAAGACGTTACTAGACGTGATATATTATCTGTCTAGAAATGCCCCAAACTTTTCAGACATCATTAAAACACTCTCAAAAATACTTAAAACATGTCATTTTTTCACTCGGATGCATCTCAAGCTCAATCATTCCAGATGGTCAAAGATTTACTGAATGTCCAGGTCTATCCTGTTTTGAACCGAATAAGACTCTTCAGTGCAAGACGGAAGACCTTGAACAAATCCTTGACAAATTCAGAAAAGTCATATATGCTCCATTTCTGACAGTTTCAGTAATTCAATTCATTATCACTAATTAAAAAAATTCTAGATTGAATAATATTCTAATACTTCCGGAGAATCATCTTATGAATATAAACAAGAAGCAATCGCAACTACTCGGCCCTTTCCGTCAGTCTTCGGATAAGGACTTCGAACACAATAGTATGAATACACAGAACGGATTTCGGTGTTTCGGTCTAACCTACGCTAAGAAACTAAACATGTAAACAAATAGTAATTTAATCCTGGGAGTTGTTATTTCCAATATATGTAGTAAAAGTCCACCTAAAATTAGTGAATTTATAGGTACAAAAGCAAACAATACGTTATTTATATATTTATTATCATGGTTGCAGAAACCGAAAGTATAAAAAACCAACCTGTTGACATTTAGTCGGATTTGTTTAAAATTGAACATCAGTGGGCATATTTAAATTACAAATTATTGTCAGACATATTTTCAAGCATAAGAGTACCGGGACAGCCATTTGATTTCAAATATATGCATTCGTTTTACATTATCCCTGTTTCTGTTTACATCTGAAACCACGTGGTAGAACTACTTTCAATCCGTATTGTTTCCGAGGTTATTGTAGATAATAGCCGAGGCAGTTCCGAATGAAACAAGAAGGCCGGAAACGTAATAAATTTAAGAAATAATATATCCCAAACAGTAATTTTATCGCTCAATAAAATGACTGTTTGGAGTTCGGATGAGAGGAATAATATTATAATGAAGAGGGAACTTCTTGTTATAGTATTTGGAATGACAAAGGTTTCATACAATATATTTATGGTATGCACATATCTGTAGAAAGAGATCACTTACCAACGGTAGGTGTAGCAAGAAATTTCCATACAGTGTTCCAGCAATACTCCAAGGCTCTTACTAGCATTACAAGGCTATGATTTTGAGTTGCTACCCAAAGCTGGTATTCAAATACCAGTCCCTGACACATTATCTCGAAATATTTTACCAGATACTTTAACTTAAATTTCTGAGTCATCCAATATGAATGTACTCTTTATAATAAAAAACCTTGCAGTACCCAGATCAAAAGCTTAGTGAAGTAACGTCATATACAAAGTCAGACCCAACTTGACTAATGACCTTGAAAGGAATTATTCTTCAAGGCAGGCCAGAAAACGCAAAGATTTCAATTCACAGGTTTTCGAGTATTTCCCATTGAAACTAATCTTTTTCTCGACAAAGTTTTAACATAGCAATTTATATTTTTTGTTGGATGGGGGAGGGTCATATGATCACCACTATATGGTGATGAGTAAAAGAAATCTGGAAACAAAGTGATCCCGCGGAAGCATTAATTACAACAAAAATACAAGATAATTGCAGACTCGGTTTGATTGAGTCTGTAAGAATGTCATGTCTAAATCTGTTTATTTTCTGAACGCTGTGTGCATGTTGAAAGAATTTATTATACATAAAAAAACTGACGGAGTAAAAAAAGTCGCCTAGTACATTCAATCAGGGATGTTATATTTTCGATCCATAAAGATCGTTCAGCACGACATTATTGTTGTGTTAGTGGTACTTTTAGTTTTTACATTTTGGCATTTCTCTAGTTCGGTTGTTCCAAGTTTTCTAATTGAATATTGTTGAATCACCCTTAGAATATGTTGCCTACTTTTTAAATTTTCTTTTGGCGTCATATCTGTGATATGCAGAATTCATAACCTCTTCTCCCCTTTCAAAATTCCATTTTTTTAGTTCCGCCCATTGTTGCACACGCATTATTTTACTTGGGGATCATGCACCGCTTTTCATGGAATGGCACAAAAGTGTCACATTGAAGATTCCATGATAACCGCCGTTTGAACACATCTGTGGATGTTTCTAAATTCAAAATTTTAAAATGAAATGATATAGACCTTGCTAGAAACCGACCAGCGCAGAAGATTACGGTTAGATAAGTGGCGCAGTGGCTCTCCAAAACACCAAAAAGGAAATACAAAAATGTCATGAATACAGCTGGTTTAACAGAAATACAGAAGAACAGAGTAAGACGAGATATCTATTTTGCTTTTTTGCTCAAATTGTAGATATACAATTACGTAAATAAAAAGAAAGTTACAGTTATTCCACCATGGAAGCTTATTACATGTCTGTAGCTGACCTGGTAATAAGGAAACACAGAGCTCACGCTATATTCTGTTAAAAGACTCGACTTAACATTAATACAATGTCGAAATACACGGGCAGCACATACTTATTATTGAAATTTCTACAGCGCGATGATAATAGAAGAAGTCAACCTGGCAAGGCCGATACAGTGACATGTTAGTGGGAGAAGTGAGACAAACCAGAGTTTTAACCGATTATCTCCAGAATTTTCACCAAACATTCTTGGCAGAGAATCCTCACTCAGTGTTCCGTTTCATTTTATACATTTTGTAGAGCAAGGCCGAAAATATTCGGTTATCGGCATTTATATCCAGTAGCAGACGCTTATGCACTAAGCACGTCAAAAATATGGCGCTAACAGCCTATCAACCCGGATTTTTTTGTTCAGTCGGAATAAGAACGGATAACTAATTTTAACAATGTAGAATATAATATTAAAGTCACACAGTAGAAACGTGTTGAGATAGAGAATAGAGGTCATTTATAGTGTTTTGTACAATTAAACTGTACTTGATTTGAGATAACATGTTATATTTTGGCTTTGATGCATAAATAAGCAAAACAATGCTTAAAATAAGCGTTGTTGCAATGCTGTCCTCGTCCATATTTAAACAAAGAAATATTCATTACTTATTTTGTTACTCCTCTATTGTACTCATGATAGAAAGGTTCTTATGTATTTATATCATCCATATGTGTAATAAAGCATTAAGATAAATAAAATGGGAAGGTCTGTAAAGGTTGTAGCTCGTACGTATTTGCATTACGATTGGTTATCCTCTACTTTTTGTTTCTTT
Organism: Ruditapes philippinarum; assembly: GCF_026571515.1. Taxonomy (NCBI): domain Eukaryota; kingdom Metazoa; phylum Mollusca; class Bivalvia; order Venerida; family Veneridae; genus Ruditapes; species Ruditapes philippinarum. The sequence continues at coordinate 105,970 of NW_026859587.1, read as the reverse complement.
CAGATTATAGTTTGTTGGATGCAGTCCATGAAACATATTTACATAATTTACAAAGAAAATGACATTTTGCTTCTGGTAATTCAATGAATTACTGACAAAATCGTACCCACCGACTGTTTTTAGTAGATGCGCAAAAAGTCGTCATACAATATTTACGTTAAGTAAGTTGATTTTGAAAGAGTGATACCATTATAATGATAATGATTAAGTCACATTCCTACTACGCGGTACAATCAGTGTAAAACAATCATTCTGGGACCTAAGTTGTCTGGATGGGATATGAATGTCTAGCATGTTTCGTATTGTTGTGAAATTTGAAACTAGTCTTTTACTAGAAGAGTATTCTTTTAGGATGGTATATCTGGACAACATTTCTAAGCTGGTTAAAATGTTTATGTTAACTTTTACTCATTTTTGTTGTAAAACATTTGAGTCATTAACAGTCCAGAATATTGGCACAGCTCAGTTATTTTTAGATTATGAGCATACCTCATTCCAAATTTGGTAAGGTCGCGCAGCCAAAGGTCGCGCAACACTTAAGGTCGCGCAATAGGAAAGGTCGCGCAGAATCAGCTTTCCCAGGCATGCTAGTTCCAAATATGGAGAGGTCGCGCAATAGGAAAGGTCGCGCAGAATCAGCTTTCCCAGGCATGCTAGTTCCAAATATGGAGAGGTCGCGCAATAAGAGGTCGCGCAGTCTAAAAGTACAAGGTTTAAGTTATTTTTAGCCCTTCAGCATCTCAATTGTTGTTAACAAAGCATAATTTGGTCATATCAGATTTTATGAATGGGATTCCTTACTCACAGCTTTATCTATGTACAGGTTACTTGGTTCAAATGTTGAGCTGTATGTTGTACAGCTGGAGAGATTATATTTCTGTTGTTTAATGAATTATCAGTCAGTATTATAAGTTTATAGAAATGTCAATCAGTAGTAAGTGTATTGGTCTTATAAGCCATATATAGTACATATATCTTTATTACTGCAAGTATATTTTGCACTATTAAGATGCATTATTGGACAGATAATAATTATGCTATTGAGTGTTAACATGTAAATTTATATAACTATTATGTATTTTTGTACTTATGTTTGTATTGTACAACAGTCTGTATACCTGAACCAGTTGCAGGCCATTTTGAACATTGTTAAGGCATTGTCAGCATTTTTAAAAGGTCGCGCAACATTCAGGTCGCGCAATGAGTTGTGTGCAAAACTGGTTAGCGCAAGTGGGTCGCGCAACAATCTACTTTTGCACACCACCCTAGCTGCGCAAACAGAAGGGTATATAAGCTGGGAACTTTTCTAGCTGGGTTAGTTTTTTTTTGAGGAGTTTTTGGAGGAGTTTTGGAGTGAGTTGGAGTTGGTTGAGTTGAGTTAGTTAGTAATTGAAGAAATGTATTTGTTGAAGTTGTTAAGGATTTTACTTTGGTTTTGACTGTTGATAGAAAATAAAATGATGCATTATTTTGATTTACTGCAATAAATATAATCCTGCTTTCACTTGGACTTGACTTGTTCATTGTACCAGCATAGAGAAATGGTTCACTTTTAAGCGAAAAAAGTGAATAAACAAAGCTTTTTACAAAATGGAAAGTTTTCGTAACACTGGTGACAGCGGTGGGATAAGAACTTTAACATGCTTCAGCGCAGGGATAAAGACTTTTTTTTAAAGAAATTTTCTACTTTTGAGTGTAATGGACTTACAAAATGGAAAAGGAATTAGAATCATTGCGTCATACTGTTTCTTTGTGCTGTTTAGAAATAGGAAACATCTCCAAAGAATTTGTATGTCATAGTGAAAATCTTAGAAGGGCATTTGGTGATTTTTGTAACAAAGTGAATGAAATTTTAGAAATGAAAAATAATGAAATCAGTGAATTAAAATCATATAATGCAAAATTACGTGCTTCTATGTTAGACGATGACACTCTGGTTTTAGAAGAAAGTCAGTAGTATGGGACCTAAGAAATCTGCTAGATCTGCATCAGCATCACGTCTTGAAAATTCAGAACTTACAATGGATTTACGTCAACAACTTTCCAGAAACATTGATGAAAATGATGATTTACAAGCTAATTTAACTAATGCATTGAAAAATATTGAGAAATTAAATGAAACTGTCAAAATTTTACAAAGTGAAAAAGTTGGATTACAAGAAATAATAGAAAGTGAAAATGAACAATTTCGAAGAGATAAGGAAAATTTGAACAGTCTATATCATACAACTCAGACGAATAGAGACAGACAAATCCAGAGATTATCAAATGAAATTGATGAATTACAAAATATTTTACAATCAAGAGATGTTGAACTTAGTCGCCTGCAGAACATTGCATTACGAGAAAGTAACCAAAGAAATTCTCGGGATTATAATGTTCCACTACCAAACCAGGTTCTTTTTGATGATAAAACGTCATACACCGCATTCATACGTCAATTTGCTGTGTTGGCTGAAACATGCCAATGGAGTGATAAAGAGAGGGCATTTCGCTTGCTGAGGGACGATGCAGCAGAGTTTGTATTCAACCAGGTCAGTCCTGAAACTCAACAATCTTACAAACAGCTTGAGCAATGTCTAGCAGCAAAATTTGTAGAAAGATGTCTACAGCCTCTTATCTGATGGAGCTCGAAAATGTAAAGCTTCACTCAAGGGACAAACTCGTGGAGTATGTTGCAGATATAAAGCGTCTGGTTCGAAAGGGCTACCCAACTGCAGATGATCACACTATTGGTACAATTTGTTTACGGCATTTTATTAGAGGTCTGGGTGACTCCCAGATGGCTCTGGCTATAGGGATGAAGGATCCGACCAGTATCGAAAATGCACGCGAGATTCTGGAGACGTACTATAGTTTGAAGGATGAAACTAAGGCAAACACCAAAGTTCGAATGGTTCGACAAGGGAACAACAATGTTTCTCAAGAGCAGTTTTTGTCTTTCAAGAAAGAAATAGATAAAAAATTTGATGAAATTCTGTCTGCCATTAAAAAGCAAGATATGCAGCCAGAAAAATTCAAAAGAAGGGATTTATCTACTGTTGAGTGTTATAAGTGTCATAATTTAGGTCATTATGCACGTGATTGCACGAGTCAGCAGAGTGATAAAAATAAAGCGGAAAACTAGGTGGGACTAAGGCAGACGGCCTTGCGTTAGTCCAAAATCATAGTGAAAAAGTGATAAAAATTCATTTTAATGATACCTGCAATGGATTATCTTTGTTATTACCTGTGAAATTTGGTGATATCAGTGCAAATTTAGTAGTAGATACTGGAGCAGTTGTTACCATTGTTTCTTCTAATATCTATCATAGTGTGCCTTGTGATATTCGTCCATCATTGGAGAAAATTGATCCAAATTTTAAGCTTGAAATAGATAAAATACAGAATCCCTAAAGAAAGCCCAACACGGCAAAATTGAAAATGTTGCAGGCTCGGTTTGATTGAGCCTGTTCATGGACGGTACTGGATAGTGCAAGTTACCGTCCACGCCCCCTAGCACCGGCTTAAGCAGAATTCAACATTTACACATGAAATAGTAAAATTTTGAATTTAGAAACATCCGCAGATGTGTTCATACGGCGGTTATCATGGAACCTTCAATGTGACACTTACGTGCCATTCCATGAAAAGCGGCGTATGGTCCCCAAGTAATAAAAAGCGTGTGCCCTAAACGAGAAAACAATGGGCGAAACTAAATAAAATGGAATTTTGAAAGGGGATCAGAGGTTATGAAGCCTGCGTATCACAGATAAGACGTCAAAAGACAAATTTAAAAAGCAGGCAACATATCCTAAGGGTGATTCAACATTATTCAAGTAGGAATATTGGAACCACCCAACTAGAAAATGCCGAAAAGGTGAAACTAAAAATACCACAAGCACAACAATAATGTCGTGCTGAACGATCTTCAAGGATCGAAAATATAACATCATTGATTAAATGTACGGGGAGACTTTTTACAGCCGCCACACGGCACAAATAACACGGATGTGATCATAAAATAGATAAAATACAGAATCCCTAAAGAAAGCCCAACACGGCAAAATTGAAAATGTTGCAGGCTCGGTTTGATTGAGCCTGTTCATGGACGGTACTGGATAGTGCAAGTTACCGTCCACGCCCCCTAGCACCGGCTTAAGCAGAATTCAACATTTACACATGAAATAGTAAAATTTTGAATTTAGAAACATCCGCAGATGTGTTCATACGGCGGTTATCATGGAGCCTTCAATGTGACACTTACGTGCCATTCCATGAAAAGCGGCGTATGGTCCCCAAGTAATAAAAAGCGTGTGCCCTAAACGAGAAAACAATGGGCGAAACTAAATAAAATGGAATTTTGAAAGGGGATCAGAGGTTATGAAGCCTGCGTATCACAGATAAGACGTCAAAAGACAAATTTAAAAAGCAGGCAACATATCCTAAGGGTGATTCAACATTATTCAAGTAGGAATATTGGAACCACCCAACTAGAAAATGCCGAAAAGTTGAAACTAAAAATAACCAAAATAATAATAATGAAGTTGCAAATGAAGGGTATCTCCCTATTTTAGGTAAAACTGTGATGAGTTTTAAAATTCATAAGGATATATTTAAGTTCAATGTGTTTATTGCACCAATTCAAGAAGATGGTCTTTTAGGTCTTGATTTTCTACAAGAAAATAATTTTGTGTTAAGTGCAGAAAATGGTTTGCGTCTAAATGGAAAGAAGTATCCTACGTTGAAATCAGTTTTCAAAGTGATGCGTGTTAAAAGTTCAAAATCAGTCATTGTACCAGCAAATAGTGAAGTGATAATAGAAGGTAGTTGTTCTGGCGGCAAAATTGATACTGTGTTTGGAATTGTTACGCCATTAAAAACAGGTGATGATAGTGAAAATAGCTTAATTGTTGGCCATACGCTGGTCAACCCTCATTCTAAAAATGGTTGTGTTCCAATTCGTTTAATGAATATTAGCAATGAAAATGTAAAAATTGAAGCTAATACTACTCTTGGATATATTGAGAATGCTGAAAATGTTAGTTTTTGTGAGAAAAATGAGTGTTTTGTTAATGAAAAGTGTGACTCAAAGCTTCCATCTCATTTAAATGAACTTTATGAAAATTCAGTGAAAAATCTTAATTATGATCAAAGAGTGAAACTTAAGAATCTTTTGATTAAGCATTCAAATGTGTTTGCAAAGTCACCAAATGATTTCGGTCGTACATCTGTAATAAAGCACAACATCAATACTGGGGCAGCAAAGCCTATTAAGCAACGCCCTAGGCGCCCACCAAAAGCTTTCGCAAATGAAGAAGAGAAAATAATTAAAGATCAGTTAGCGTCCAATGTTATTCAGGAAAGTAATTCTCCTTGGGCGTCACAATTAGTATATGTCAGGAAACGTGATGGAACAACACGACCTTGTGTGGATTATCGTCAGCTTAACAACGTAACAGAAAAAGATGCATACCCCTTACCTAATATTAGCGATTGTTTGGAAAGTTTAGGGGGATCATCATATTTTTCGTGCTTGGATATTTTGTCAGCCTATTATCAGATTGAAGTTGATGAGGCTGATCGCCCAAAGACAGCCTTCACTACGAAATTCGGTTTATTTGAATATTTTGTAATGTCGTTCGGATTATGTAATGCACCGTAAACCTTCCAACGATGTATGGAATTAGTAATGAGAGGTCTTCAGTGGGAAATTTTGCTGATATACCTTGATGATTTGATTATTTTTGGCCGCACATTTGAAGAACATTTAGATAGGCTTGATTCAGTTTTAACGCGTTTGTGTGAGTGTGGAATGAAACTGAAGCCAAGCAAATGTTTTCTGTTAAAAACTGAAGTGTCATTCTTAGGACATGTAGTTAGTAAGGAGGGAATAAGCCCTAAAAAGTCTAAAGTTAGTTGTATTGCAAATTGGGAAAGGCCGTACGACTTAACAACTCTGCGATCCTTTCTTGGTTTTTGTTCATACTACAGGATATATATTCGTGATTTTTCCACAAGAGCTAGGCCATTAAATAGGTTGTTGGAGGCCGGACAACCATTTGAATGGTCTGATGAATGTCAGAAAAGTTTCGATAATTTACGCAGTGCATTGACTGGTGATGAAGTCATGGCATACCCTCAAGATGATGGATTATTCATACTTGATTGCGATGCGTCGAATTTCGGTATAGGAGGAGTTTTGTCACAAATGCAGTTTAGTGAAAAACTTAGACAGTGTATCGAGAAGCCAATACATATGCGAGCAAAAGCTTGAATAAGGCTCAAAGACGCTATTGTGTAACACGTCGGGAACTGTTGGCAGTTGTTACATTTGTTACTATGTTTAAACAGTATTTGTTAGGACGTTCGTTCTTAGTGAGAAGTGATCATTCTTCATTAAGATGGATTATGTCTTTCAAAGAACCAGAAAATCAGATGGCTAGATGGCTTGAAGTGCTATCACAATATGACTTTAAGCTAGAGCATCGCAAGGGATCTAAGCATGCAAATGATGACTTTTTGTCGAGGATTCCGTGTGACCATTGTTCGTGTACTTGTTATAGTGGTCACTCTATTCTAAGTGAGCTTCCGTGTGGAGGTTGTAAAGAATGTGTGAAAAAGCATGAACAGTGGTCGGAACTTGCAGATTTTGATGATGTGGTTCCACTGGTGTCTAAGAAAGTCAAGCGAGTCAGAGGAAAAGGTGTTCCTGCCGACTTAATTAGGGACTGTTCTGCATCAGTGCTGAATTTTCTGTTTGTTTTTGCGTTGTATCTGGGAGCGTTTCTCAGGCAAATTGAACAGAAATTTCGTGGTTGTGAGAAATTTGTTTCTGTGAGAAGACTTAGGGCACCGAAAGAGAAAAGTGCGCCTAAGTCTGGTGCTGCGGATAACATTGATTTAAGTGATGCCACCAAAGAGAAGGATATGGCACAGACATCACATGCAGGAGGTCTGTACCCAAATGGTGACATTTCTTCTGAAAAAGTGTATAAGTTCTCAAATTGGGTAGGTTCGTATACCACAAGTGAACTTATAAAAATGCAGAAAGAAGACAGTGATATAGGCAAAATCTTATTTTGGCTGTCTAGTTCTGATATTAGACCGCCACGTGACAAAGTTGCCGCTGAAAGCCCAGCGACAAGAAGTTTATGGTTGCAGTGGTCTCAGTTGTATCTTAAAGATGGAATTTTGTTTAGGAAGTTTATTCAAACAGATAATGTTACCAGTTATGATCAACTTGTGTTACCATCACTTTTACGTAATCAAGTTATTAAAGCTTCACATAATGCTATTCTATCTGGACATTTAGGGGTCAAGAAAACACTGGCAAAAATAAAAATGAACTTTTACTGGTATAAAATGTCATCTTCTGTGAAACTATGGATTAAACAATAGTGCAGCTAGCATTCAAGACTATCAAAGAACTTTAACTTCGCACATTCAAAAAGAAATTAAACATATTCAAACAGAAAAAAAACAAGCAATGAGTGACTTTCTAAAATGTCTTACTGAACTTAACAAAAGTGTGTTGGAGATTGTGAATTAAATTGAAGAGACAGGGAAAACTGTTATGGGATTTTATCTAATTGAACAGTAGAATACTTATGTTTTATATTTCATAAAAATCCATAATGCTTATTTGTTAATTTGTTTAGTTTTGCTTATGTTTAATCTGCATAATATCATATAACACTTAGTAGTTTTTCACATGTATTGTTTAGTACCAATATTATTCTTTTATTATTATTTGATTTTTATTTCAATTTCACTTAACAAGAGTTTTCAAGGTTTGCTTCAAATTTAAAAACTTAACATGTGTAAATTAATTGGTTTTGCTTCCGGAGTAAGCAAAGTCCAAAGGTGGGAGAGTGTTATGAAATTTGAAACTAGTCTTTTACTAGAAGAGTATTCTTTTAGGATGGTATATCTGGACAACATTTCTAAGCTGGTTAAAATGTTTATGTTAACTTTTACTCATTTTTTGTTGTAAAACAATTGAGTCATTAACAGTCCAGAATATTGGCACAGCTCAGTTATTTTTAGATTATGAGCATACCTCATTCCAAATTTGGAAAGGTCGCGCAGCCAAAGGTCGCGCGACACTTAAGGTCGCGCAATAGGAAAGGTCGCGCAGAATCAGCTTTCCCAGGCATGCTAGTTCCAAATATGGAGAGGTCGCGCAATAGGAAAGGTCGCGCAGAATCAGCTTTCCCAGGCATACTAGTTCCAAATATGGAGAGGTCGCGCAATAAGAGGTCGCGCAGTCTAAAAGTACAAGGTTTAAGTTATTTTTAGCCCTTCAGCATCTCAATTGTTGTTAACAAAGCATAATTTGGTCATATCAGATTTTATGAATGGGATTCCTTACTCACAGCTTTATCTATGTACAGGTTACTTGGTTCAAATGTTGAGCTGTATGTTGTAAAGCTGGAGAGATTATATTTCTGTTGTTTAATGAATTATCAGTCAGTATTATAAGTTTATAGAAATGTCAATCAGTAGTAAGTGTATTGGTCTTATAAGCCATATATAGTACATATATCTTTATTACTGCAAGTATATTTTGCACTATTAAGATGCATTATTGGACAAATAATAATTATGCTATTGAGTGTTAACATGTAAATTTATATAACTATTATGTATTTTTGTACTTATGTTTGTATTGTACAACAGTCTGTATACCTGAACCAGTTGCAGGCCATTTTGAACATTGTTAAGGCATTGTCAGCATTTTTAAAAGGTCGCGCAACATTCAGGTCGCGCAATGAGTTGTGTGCAAAACTGGTTAGCGCAAGTGGGTCGCGCAACAATCTACTTTTGCACACCACCCTAGCTGCGCAAACAGAAGGGTATATAAGCTGGGAACTTTTCTAGCTGGGTTAGTTTTTGGAGTTTTTGAGGAGTTTTTGGAGTTTTTGAGGAGTTTTGGAGTGAGTTGGAGTTGGTTGAGTTGAGTTAGTTAGTAATTGAAGAAATGTATTTGTTGAAGTTGTTAAGGATTTTACTTTGGTTTTGACTGTTGATAGAAAATAAAATGATGCATTATTTTGATTTACTGCAATAAATATAATCCTGCTTTCACTTGGACTTGACTTGTTCATTGTACCAGCATAGAGAAATGGTTGACTTTTAAGCGAAAAAAAGTGAATAAACAAAGCTTTTTACAAAATGGAAAGTTTTCGTAACAGTATAATTAAGTAAGTAGGTGCCTGTCCATGAAGCGCTTTAAACAAATATGTAGGTAGTTTGTACTCCACTCTGATGTGCACAGGAAGCCAAAGTAGTTCCTTTCACAAAGGGTTATGTGGCAGTTACGCGGTGTCCTGGTAATAAAACGAGCAGTCGTATTTTGAACATTTTGGAGCTTGTTGAGAACGTACTTAGGAGATCCATATAGCAACAAATTAAAGTAATCTAGTCTTGATGTCACTAATGAGTTTATCAGGGTTCTGGTTAAATCAACACTCAGGTATTTCCGAATTTGATCTTTTTGTCGAATTTACATGAAGCATGAAAGAGAAACTGAGTTCACATGTTGTTCCATGTTTAAATGAGAGTCCAGTACGGCGCCAAGGTTGATGGTTTTATGACAGAATCACCTACTCTTACAATAACCGTTGGTGATGTCAATAATGTACAAGTACATGGAGAGTCAGTGCTAACACATATCCAAACAGTTTCGTATTTTACGTGTAGAACTAAATGTTGTCATTGTGTACATTTTTTTCTTGGACTATGAAAGGTTGTGCGTTGTTAATCATAGCTTTTATTATTGCTTAATGTATCTAGCTTTTAATATTGCCCAGAGTATTTCTACGATTTTCCACATTTATTACATAGTCTATTATGTATGGCCTTATAACAGTCTACTTTTCTTGTTCATTCATAATTATTTTGCGGTTTTATTTTTGTACTGAATTATATACCTCCCGAAATCTGCTGAGCTGAACTTCCTAATGGGCTTTTCTAGTTTCCATTTTTAAAACTGTTCCTTATTTATTATTGGAATCTCATAAGTCATCCAACAGTAACAATATCTTAACAGAGTGAACAATTATACATTGTATTAATTAAAAGTGATTTGGACCTTTTAAAGAGACATCTTTTTTGTTGCAGTCCAAACGTTGAGATGACAGACAAGGGCGTGGATGATAACCGTAATGCAGCTCCTGTGCAACCTTCAGCTTCGCCTCTGAAAAAGATGGACGAAATACAAGGATATCAGAACATTGGGTTGGATGCGTCAATGTTACCACCACCACCATCATATAAAGAGGCAACCAGGGAACCCCCACAGAGATCTGAAATAGCTGAGTAAGATTTTATGACATTGTTAGATTTGATGTTTATGGAGAAATAATGCGTCTGTTGTATGTTGAACGTTAAAGGTTGCTAAGTTTAAATCTTTAAGGCTTACCACCGCAGATAAATTTTTTTCCCCAGAAATTCAGAATGTATTGACCGAACAGTGCAGATCATGATAAGATGACACAAATGTTCTGACTGAACTTTGTATGGGTAGAATCAGTTGTCATCATAGATTCAAGGTAGAAATATCAGTGCTTTAGATTCACATCAAGCCAAGTATTTTGTTACATAATGAGTTGAAGATTTGCTTTGATGTTGCATGAATAAATTAGTAAAGATGAAAGCCTTTAATAGCATGAAATCAATTGTAATGTTGTTGGGGTTTTTTTGCAAGTAAGGTCTTATATTTCACTCCTAAACACTGGTTATTATAGTTTCAGCTACTTGTGAAAAGATCACATCTGATGTTCACTATGACATACATTGTATATTTTGATAAATATCTTGAAACAATTCATATAGAAGATTCAAAATTTCAACAATTTATTTTCCCATTAACACAGAGTAGAAATACCTAAATATCGATACATACATACATACATACGTACGTACGTACGTACGTACGTACGTACGTATGTATGTACGTACGTACGTACGTATGATTAATAACATAATAAGGTTATTATATACTGTTGAGCACAATATTGAATTCTACTGGATGTGTACACAACTATCAAATCTACAATTGACGAGACGCTAGTCTATTTCAATATTTGTTTTGCAGCAGGCAACTATGGAAGCAAATAAAGGCCAATATTTCCAATGTGCCAAACATCGCATTGCCTGCTTATGATAATTATTGAAGTAATTACACAGATATTACAATTAAAGCTCAAGTCAGGTTCAAAGCCCAGCCGATAACATGCAAGTACAACCTTGTAATTCTTTTTTGTGGAAGAATTTCGTTCGGTTAAATGAAATGAGTTGCGCATGCGAGAAAACTGTGAGATTTTTTAAGATAAAGTAGCGCCAAGACCATCAAATTGCGAGAGTCTTAGGCGAGCTAATATATATTGAAGGTTTCATGATAACCGCCATATGAACATATCAACGGATGTTTCAAAATTCAAAATATTGCTAGTTCATGTTATGTTGAATTTAGCTTGCTAGTTCATGTTATGTTTCAATATATCGACTTCGTGTATGTACCATAACTTCTGGTTAACATGCGCAAACATAGCAGGATCTGATAATGTTGAAGCTGATGTTGCTTCTAGATGCTTTAAGGATCATCTTGAATGGAAATTAGATCGAAACATATTTCAAAATATTTGTATTAAATGGAGGAACCCTGACATTGATGTATGCTTCAAGAAAGTGAGCGATATTGAAACATTCGACCAATGCGCAGGAGAATAGCTTGAATGCACAATTACCAAATTATTGTTCTTGGAAACCTGATCCAGTTTGCACTTGTGTAGATGTATTTACTTTAAAATGGAATTCATTTATTCATATCTATTTCTCACCTCCCAGTTTGAATGCACGTTGCTTGCAGAAAATAAGACAGGGAAAGTTCAAAGGCAGTGTCATGAAACACTATTGCCCACACAGCCATGGTTCACACGACTGCTGGAATTCTTGTCGATTACCCAGTTATTATTTGCAAGAGGAAAGCATTGCTGACTGTTCCTCATACAAACAAAGACCATCCAAAGTGACTTATGAAAACACTTCAACTGCTTGCATGCTTAAAAGGTGTCAGGCAACAGTTTCGAGAACGAGAACTTTCAGAAAAATGTATTAATCAAAATGTGGTTTTGTTACTGCAGTGAATGGAAAATTGATCCAATTTTTCCAAATGTGGAAGACGTAATTGAGGTTTTAAAACAACAATTTGAAAACAGGTTTAAGTACAGCCCGTAGTGCTTTATTGTCTTTTGGCTTAAATTTCAATAATTTTACAATATGTGCTCATCCACTTGTGATTCTTCGTAAATTATCAACGGTTAAACAAAAAACATTGACACATTTAACATTGAAACTTACAATGTTTATTGCCTTAACTCAAACAGCACGTTTCCAAACTTTACATTTGACTATTTTTGTTAAGTTTAAAAAGTTAAAATCAGAGCTTGTTTTCAAGTTAGCATATTTTATGAACCAGAATCGGCCTAGTTTCAACAGTTTAACTTGGCCAAGGTTATAAATATCTGAAAAAAGTGATCCATCGGAGTCACTAAAACAGCAAAATGACATGAAAATTGCAGACTCGGTTTGATTGAGCCTGTACTTGAGGGATAATGAAAAGGTGCAAAAATGTATGGATTGGATGATTTCTCCAGTATCGTAGCATAATCTGGCACACCTTGCTTTGCCTTCGCTGTAAGTCTGCAATATTTTTAATATGGTCTTAAAGAGTAAGATGTGAAAATGTTGTGCAGCCATCCACCACCAAGTCAGCATCAACGCCTATTGTTTTCAACTGCCTCAAAATCAGCCACTCCACCTTCTTCTTCAGAAACCCCCAACTCTGATCCGTATTCTTTTTCAAACTTAAGTGTGTATTAACATACAAAGATATTCTAATGATTTTTATGAAAATGTTTGATGATGCGGGATTTAACTAATGAAACATGAACACCCGTGATAAACAGTTTAAGACTATTATATTACTTTCTTTTGTGAATCAGGTGAGTTCTTGAATCGTTTAACAGACTAAATTTTCAAATAGTGGAAACTATTTTGTATAAGTTTGCAGTAAAGAGTTTCCGATGAAACACGAAATAACACCAAGAAAAGTTGAATTTAACATGAAATATAAACAAAGCACTTGATTTACCTAAAAGAGACATGATAAATAGTATTTTTTAACTTAACTTATTTGAGTGTTTTCGTGCTAAAAGGTGTGGGTTTATTTTGAACCAAATTACACATGACTTTTAAATAATACCAGAAATGGAGAGTTTTATGAAATGTACACAAATTCGGATTCTAGTTAAAAGCTTTAATATGTCATTATCGTAATAAAACTTTTCTTAAAAATATTAGCTGTTAAAAGTTATGTTGGACAGAGTTTGCTTTTAATCAAGCTACAATTATTTACACAGAGACTTTTTCAAAATGTTAAAATTCTTTCGGAACTTCTACTAAAATGTCTAGTTTAGTGTCAGACTTAAAACAAAACGCCATTGTATAGCACGCGACTCATCTTACACCCCAATGCCGGGTGAATTTTTCCAGTATAGGTAAAACTAACGGAAATACCAGTCTAATACGCAAGAACAGTTACGTGAGCTTAGTGTGGATAGAGTAAACAACTCACTTCATAGACATGGAAGGAAAATCCTTTTGAACTTGTACACAAAATAGGATTTTATATCTCTTAATCAACTCTTACCAGTATAGGGCACAAATGCCCAGGATGTTGATCTGCCTTCTCCAAATGTTTCCAAGGTATACTGAAATAAATAAAACAATGATATACAATTATATATATAAATACCAAAGCACATAATAATTTACCTTATAAAACAAGCAATTTTCATAGTATTGCAAGCAATCCATAAGTCCCGTACCAGTTAGAACCCCAGCAACATTCTGAAGGGGGCCATTTGTCATTGAATTATGCAATTGAATGAATGAATGACATGAATGAACTTCTTAGTTTGTCTATATCCTAGTAATGTGTTTCCTAGTAAAGAAATTATGTGTATACAACAAATAATCAAAAGATCTAATTTAAACCTAAAGTCTTTTCCGGTTAAACCGGTAGAGGACTAAAGAGTCTAATATGACAACAAGATGTGACAATTCAAGAATTCAAAAGATTCATACTCTATGTATTTAAGATACTTGTCTGGTATTTTAATACAATGTTTAAACTTTGAAATCACATGTAAGCTTTGGAATACTTATCAAAGCACACAGATTTAACAAAGTAACATAAAATTTTATTGTTACCGTTAATAAGCAAATTATAATTTTAAATCTATAACATGCAATGACACATAAAATAAGTAAAATAACAAAATGAAAATGTTTGAATTATTTGTCATAAGTGTAGAGTAAAACAGCTTATGATTTAAAATTGCCTATAATAATAATTGTTAGATGCTCAATTGTATATTTTGTGCTATTAAAACCTCTTGAAATTAAAATGGACAGTTTTATATTTGAAGCAGGGCAAGTCCAATATAAAAATATATCTATTTTATTTTTCAGGTTAGAAATATTAAGAATTCTGATGCTGATTCAACACTTTCATTATCCAATTACATTCTGTTATAATACCAATTTTGCAGTGTCAGAGTGAAAAAGCTCTTACATGAAATGCACAAAAATGTACAAGATCTTTAAACTGCAAGCTTTTTGCAGCACCTTTACCATAGCAACAGTTCTCGGCAACAAACTCTAACAGTGCTTGCCTAGCTTCATTCTCGTCAATTTTTGGCAATCCATAAATAATAAATTATGATAAAGAGCAACCTGCAGGTAACACGCTGTGTACGCCCTAACATGTATGCTTTGTGGCGTTGAACCGGTCGTACAGGGTAAAAAGCCTCACAAGTCAGATTGCTATATAAGGTTGCATTAGTTTGTATCTTAGAAAACCAAGGACTACCAAAAGACTCTATAAGTTAATCTTTGCAATCAAAATCGCACTGTATATCTGTATTATTTTCCTCCATAAGTTTATTTTTATGTACTATAAATCCTCTTGCAGGGCACCAGAGTGTGATACATACGGAATTTCGCATGACTAGAGTTGCATCAAAAACTCATTTATGTTCATTTTTATGACAGCCACACTTTATCAATGCATATCGTGGCTGCATCCTTAACAAAGAAACTTAAAAAAAATAATTGCCTTGAATGGGATCTGACACACTTAACGAGCGCGTTACCCCAGCACCACGGAGAAGTTATACGAAGAATGCCTGAATAAAATCAAGTTATGCTAAATTTAAAATTTCCAAGTGCCGCGTGGTTGCTGTAAAAAATTGCTTCGTACTTCACTTCAGTGTTGTAATATTTTCTGGTCCTTCGAGATCATTGATTCCATTTAAGTTTTGATTATTGAGTACCGTTCAAGTCGGTGCAAGGGGACTTGAAAGATGTTGCATTTTCCATTATCACTCATATACAGACTCAATCAAACCGAGTCTACAATTTACATGTAATTTTGTTGTGATAAATGCTTTCGAGAGATCACTTTTCTCCAGATTTTTGTATTAATACCATTCTATTTTGCATTTATTGACAGGTAAAATCAGCATCAACATAAAAACGGATTGTGATGTCACATTAACTAGATTAAATGGTGAGTTGATTGATATTGTTAAGAAAGATAATTAATTTATGTTATTGTAAAATACGAGGTATTAAATTCGATTACTTATACGCACAGCAGTGTAAGCATTTAGTAGTAAATTGTTTTGTGTAAAGAAGTTAGGATAATAAAATCATGATTCTGAAACAAATTCTTCTGAAACCATTTGGACTGTTAACAGAAAATGAGATATACATTCTTCTGATATTCTTCGGACTGTTAAAATGGAAAACATAAATACTTTTGAAACTCTTTGGGCCTGCTGAAACTCACTGGGGTCTTAAATAAAAAATCAACATTCTTCTGAAATTCGTTGGACTCTTATGACTGTTTAAATGGAAAGGATATATATATATATATGCTCTTGCAACAACAACAACAACAACAACAACAACAACAGACATTCTTCAGAAACTCTTCAAATGATATGTTTAAATGAAAACAGACATATTTTGAAACCGAACAATAAACATACATTATTCTGAAAATCTTTAACAAAGAAACATTTGTAAACAAACCCTCTAAAATGAAAAGCACACATTTGTAGGAATTCTTTGGACCACTTAAACCGAACACTGAATAATTGAGAAAGCTCTTTTGACTATTTAAAACAAATAATGTAGACATTCTTCTGAAACTACTTTGGACTGAATATAATGTAAACTAAAACATGAGAAATTTGAAGAAACTCTGTTTTATAAACATCTGAAGAAATTCTTTTGACTTTTTGAAAATGGAAATTTAGCAATTGTAGAAACTATTAAGACTATCTAAAATGAACATTTGGTGACATGTTTGATGAGTCGCGTGCTATACAATGGCGTTATTTTAGCGCATTTTATGAATGAACTGCGTTGGAATGGTATCATTTCAGCGCATTTAAAAATGAAATTGCAAGTGGAATGTGACGTCATTTTCCCCGCCGTTATGAATGCATATGCTATTGTATATGAAATGACATAATTCTCATCAAAATCGTTTAAATTAGGTAAAGAATTTAAGATATGGTAGAATATGGTAGAAAATGCAGGGGGAAAATATCTGATAT
The DNA here is from genome assembly GCF_026571515.1 of Ruditapes philippinarum. Taxonomy (NCBI): domain Eukaryota; kingdom Metazoa; phylum Mollusca; class Bivalvia; order Venerida; family Veneridae; genus Ruditapes; species Ruditapes philippinarum. The sequence continues at coordinate 89,294 of NW_026859587.1, read as the reverse complement.
GTGTTTTCGGTTCGGATCGGAATATTCGTCCCTCTGAAATCCGCCCATAAGCGGCAACTCTGCAAGCCTCGTTACCGACCAATTGGCGGATCTCCTCGGGTTGGATATTTCGATTCAAACCGCAGCATATGACAGATATGATTTATTTATGCTACTGGCAGGAAGGTCCGGCCTATTAGGAAATCCATACAATCTGAAAATACTTTAAACTGTGGTCAGTTCAGTTTCATTGTTTTGACACTGAATCTCCTAAGATTAATCATTGGACTATTTCAAATTCAAGCTGGGCCAGTCCATTATACAGAGTGTAAGGGTTGATAATGTTTTTGTTTATCAGTAATGCTGTTAAGACAGTGGGTAGCTATTGTTGGATGACTGTAAATTAAATGCATCTTACCAATGTAAGTGAAAATAAAGCTAAGAACAGAACCTCCGTTTCATGTGTGCAATCGTTAGCTGTATGAGGGTAATTTAGTTTTGCTTAAATATTTTTACTTTAGAGTGATAACATTTTGGTATATATGAACTATTCTATCAATCACTTTGTTAAAATAACACAAATTACATATAAGTAAACACATTGGTGAACCCTGTCGGATTGAACCATATTTCCTGTACTGAGAGACAGAAACCTGATTTACTAAGACTCCCCCCTCTCACTTGGTTCTATACATGTGCTTATCTGTGTCCATACAGGTGCCCAGTCACAGTTAGTTCTTGTGTTTTTGAATATTGATTTTATAAAGTTACCTTTTATTGAAATAAGTTATTCCTTATTACATAGGACAACCTATTGATGGCCCTCAAAATGGTCCAGCTCCTGGTCCTTGGAATATTTGGGCAAAGCCTCCAAACTTGTTCCAGAATCAGAAAAAGGAAATAGAGGTTCCTTATACTGCCTCTGTCAAGGTCTGTGATTATTTAGTTTATCTTCTCTATTGAAAACAAAATCATTGAAAACAGTTCAAGTCAGAAACATTTTTTGAAGTCGGTGAGAATCATTTTTGTAATGAGGTAAACACTCTCTCTCTCAAATGTTCTTTTCTGCCATTAAGATATTTTCAATTTTGTTGTGTTTGGGCTTTCTTTAGGGATTCTTTTTTCTCTTTTTTGTATAAGTAGACCAGTGTACATTTACTTATACAAATATGACTCGTTAGGATCATATGAGGCTCTAAACTTTCTTTTTTGCAGCCTTGTCATCAGTGCATGGCTCAAGGAAGTAATACATGCTCTGATTGCTCCGGGCTTGGAACTGTATTTTAATGTTACTCTATGGTCCTTGTGTTTTGTTTTGTTTTGTTTGTTTGTTTTTGTTTTTCTTTTTGTTGTTGATTTAGGCATTTTATTTGCGATTAAAGGCCGATAGTGCAGTATTAATCACCATATTTCTACTGCATAACTAACAACGTAGGGGAAATAATATTTTTACCTACTGTTTAGTTATTGACGTGGATTGTTTACAAGTGTTGTTTGCAATTTGTGATTTCCCTTTTTGTTCACCTGTCACTATATCACTTTTAAATACATTTTCAAATTGTTCATGGAAATTAGCATGAATCTGGAGGCATGCTGCTTAATGATCCGTTTGGCCAACTCCACCAGAAGAAATTTAACTGCAAAGGACAATTTTACGGCAACAGATGGTGGCCAATTCTTTATGTCAGAGGCTTAACACAAGCCACAGAACTTTTATTATTGGAAAAAGACAATGATAACAGCCTGCATATATGTACAGTACATACAGAATCTATTCTGTCGGCTGACCACATTTAGACTTTTATCTTGTTGCCCCTGAAATAGATAATGGACAGTTTTAAAACAATGGCTGGACAAATCCTTTACAAAAATTCAGCAGGTTTAGGGTTAAAGCTGAACATGTTAAAATTGTTGCTCTCATTGACTTTTTAGTCCATATTATACATGCTTGTCTTTTACAAACCAAGGCATATTGTTGCAGATCAGACCCCATTTTCCAAAAAGTATCACTTTGTATTTATTCCTATGCCATTAATAACATTGTGCTGAATTAAAATTTAAGTTTTTGCCATCTCTTTTCAAACAATAAATAATCATGTTTAATGCAAGAAAAAGATTAAAACACGTGCTGCTGGAACAGATAGAAATATTGGGCTTCTTGTGTAACAATATAGTTGTAACTTACCAAAGCCTCATTTCACAGATAGTTGTAGTTTACACATTTTTATGGTGGCATATATTGGATGCCATTCAGAAATCTGGTTACCATGGTAACCACAAGATATTATAAGAATAAGCTTTTACAAAAGGTCTAGAGCTAAAAAATTTATATGAAGTTTGTATAGCCCTGAGGTCAAAGTTCGCCCCGCCCGGGGGTAATGAGTTTTCCTTATATGTATATATTGAGAATCTTTAAATCTTTTTCTTCGAAATTTCAAGGGCTAGAACTTAGATATCTTGCATGAAACAATGTCTAGTGAAACTCTTTTAAGCTTATTCAAATAAAATCTTTGGGATCAAAATAGGCCATGCCCAGGCAATGACATTTATTCAAATAATAGTTGAATAATAAAAGGGAACAACTCATTTTGGAATGTCTTTCATACATGTGTATATGTTACGCAATTTTTCTGAAACAAAGATTCAAAGCTAGGAGAAGGTCAAGAGGTCATGACATGTTTGCTTTTCAGCGATCATTATGCCATGATTTTAGTTAATGACCTCTGACAAGAGAGATAGTAGCTTAACATGGACATTTATGAAATAATTTGAGCACAAAATAAGGACATCATGGTCCACTTCATGTATGTAATGATGATTTTAAACCGTACTTGGTTTCAGAAATATGTAATGTTTAACTCAAAAGCCAGTATTAAGAAAAGTTATTGTAGCTGTATTTCAAAGTGTAATACAGCAATGTAATACAATAAATAACAGCATTTTTGTCATGTAATATTACTTTTTTAATCAATTATTACCCTATGGCCTTTGTATCTGAACAACAGACATATCTGCACATTGTTTATCATTTGATATATTGAAATATGATCTTGACCACAAAATTTACTAGACAGTAATGCATTATGACAAAATTGAATTGTATAGAAACAAAGAAAAATACAATTTATGTTCCTACTATTTAGTGCTGTAAAAAGGCGTTTTTTTCACAAATGCAATCTTGATTTAAAACCAGATATTACCGTCTCTACCAGCAGGATTTTTAAACTTCATATAATCCTTTTGGAGGGGGATTAAGTTTTGAAGATCAATGAAGTTATAGTTTTAATATTACAGGTTAACTGTAGTAGTTGCAGTGGTACAGGTCGTAGGACGGTTTTTGAGGGCGAGGATGATGATAGTTGCCTTTCGTGTCATGGAAGCGGAAACGAAAGGTGCTCCTTTTGTTTTATTTACAGTCATACCGATATATTATCTTTAATACAATTAATTACCTTCATATAGTAAGTAAGTTTGTAAAAAACGATAAAATTATGCAGATAAATTGGTCCATATACCTTCAAACTTATTCACATAAAGGAATTTCAAGTCTCTGGCGGGATTAAAGGTTTGAAGCAAGTGGTTTGGAACCTGCGAATAAGGTCATGAAAGTAGTTATTTGGATAGGAATTTTTGTCACTTGTTATATTTATGTTCTTGATAAGCTGTTCAAAATTGTGTCGTTTTCAAAATTCTTTACTTAAAGAAAGGTTTACATAAAGGGACTCCTCTGACTTTTTTAGACATGACGAGGCAGATATATGTCTACCAATTGATCTATGTCATCAAGTAACTTATGAGCAGATTTAGCTAACTGTCTCATCCAGTTTTTCCAGTGCAATCATTTGTATTGTATGAAATAGCCCAAAAATTAAAAGCGTTGTATGTTGTTGTTTGTTTTTCGAATTTGGCTATTTATCACATATGAAATTCATTTTTAATTTAACTCTGAGTATATCTCTGTGTTATCCTTTGAAGATTTCTCGATCTTTAATGCTTCGTTTATTATATATGTAAGATTTCAAAATTAAATGTTTTTATGCCTTTAGACCTCAGTTGAGTTCATTGTGTTCCTTAACTAAGTATTTTCCCCTTTTACCTTAGATAGTTCCGCAATGGACTTGGTCTGCTTTGGATTTGAAACTATACATGTGTTAAAGTAGTGTCAAATAGAAATTAAATATTTAATGACTGCTTGCATGATAAATATGACCCCTAACATTATTTTTAATTATAATGTCTAAAACGTTAACCTCGCCTTTAAAGCAGCAGGTAAAAATGAATAGGTTTTCGTTTTGACTGATAACAGTGAGTGGTATATTTCATATATGTCACTGATGAAATTACCATATTTTATAAATATGGAAAATATTTTCTTTCATCTTTTTGGAATAAACTGTATTCCATTTATATGAAATACACTTTTCTATTTTTTATGAAATAAATAATTTCAGTCTTTATGAAATAAACTACCTGCCTCCAGATTTATGCTGATTTTCATGAAAATTTTGAAAACATTTGAAAGTAAAATATTTAAAATTGAACCAAACAAGTAGTTTACAAACTGCCAACGGCAATTACAATCCTGTAAATTTCCAAATAGAGGTCAAAAACTAACTACTCTAATATCAGCACTTATTGCACAGAACATGGTGATAACTTCTCGAATTTTTAATACTTTTCTTAAAATCTTGGTTCATTCTCTTTAAGTTGGATTTTATTTTGGCTCATCTGCAGGCATTTAGATTTTAAAAATAAAAATCTGAATTGCTAATGAGAACTTGAACTCAAGTATGAATTGGTAAATATAGCGTATCACCGAGAATAAACATAATGACATTCTTGTGGTTAAATATAAAATATTCAAATGTCAGAATGCATGGATTTATTATTATAGTAGTTTCAATGTTTGATTAAAATACACGTACAGCTTTGCAAGTTGACTATGCACTTAAATTGTTCCAATCTGTTTAGTTTCCTACATTGATTTAAGAACACAAAAGATCAATAATCTAAGCGACGTTTGAAGCAGTTGCGGATACAAATGACGTTCCTAATGCACATAACACCTTCTTTCTTTAAATATCATCTCCTGTTACAGTTGTATGACATGTGATGGATTAGGGCATATAACCTGCGTCTATTGCGAAGGTTACTGTAAGCTGAAATGTTACATTAAATTGACGATACTCTGGTAAGTTTAATCCATCTTAATAATATTCTATAAATTTGTACGATTTACTTTATTGCATAAAACTGGCAATTCTCTGGTAAGAACAGTTTAGTTTCACATTGATCTGACCATACTCTTGTTAGAACAGCTAGGATACACATAAATCTGATAATACTCTGGTAAGAACAGCTTAATTGGACAGAAATCTAAGACTACTCTGGTAAGAACAGCTTAGTTGCACATAAATCTGACAACACTCTTGTAAGAACAGCTTAGTTACAAATAAATCTGATAAAACTCTAGTAAGAACAGCTTAGTTACACATAAATCTGACAATACTCTTGTAAGAACAGCTTAGTTTCGCATAAAGGGGGCATACTCTGGTAAGAACAGCTTAGTTGCACATTATTATGACATACTCTGATGCAAACAGCTTAGTTACACATTAATCTGACAATACTCTGGTAAGAACAGCTTAGTTGCACTATAATATGACATACTCTAGTAAGAATAGCTAAGTCACCAATTAATCTGGCAAAATCGTGTAAGAGCAGCTTAGTTTCACAAAATCGGACATACTCTAGTAAGAACAGCTTAGTTGCACAAAAATATGATAATACTCTTATAGAAACAGCTATGTTACATATTCATCTCAAATGCTCTTGTAAGAACAGCTTAGTTACACATTAATCGGACATACTCTGGTAAGGAAAGCTTAGTCACACATTAAACTGACAATACTCTGGTACAATCAGCATAGTTACACATTAATCTGATATTACCTTGGTAAGAACAGCTTAGTTGCACAATAATATGACATACTCTGGTAAGAACAGCTTAGTTACACATTAATCTGATAATACACTGGTAAGAACAGCTAAGTCACCAATTAATCTGACAATACTCTGGTAAGAACAGCTTAGTTGCACATTAATATGATATACTCTGGTAAGAACAGCTTAGTTACACATTAATCTGACAATACCTTGGTAAGAACAGCTTAGTTTCGCATAAAGGGGGCATACTCTGGTAAGAACAGCTTAGTTGCACATTAATATGACATACTCTGATGCGAGCAGCTTAGTTACACATTAATCTGACAATACTCTGGTAAGAACAGCTTAGTTGCACAACAATATGACATACTCTGGTAAGAATAGATAAGTCACTAATTAATCTGACAAAATCTTGTAAGAACAGGTTAGTTTCACAAAATCGGACATACTCTGGTAAGAACAGCTTAGTTAAACATTTATCTGACATACTCTGTTACGAACAGCTTAGTTGCACAAAAATCTGATAATACTCTGGTAAAATCAGCATAGTTACACATTAAGAAGAGCTTAGTAACACATTAATCAGACACACTCTAGTAAGAACAGCTTAGTTACAATACTCTGGTGAGAGCAGCTTAGTTACACATTAATCTTACAATACTCTAAGTTACATTTAATTTTCTATACACTTTTAACATTTAATTGATTATACCCTTATTAAGCATAGTAAAGAGTACAACATTACAAATATTTAGTTTGAGTTTCAATCTATACAATGTTCGATAATCCTTTTAATTAACTCACCTAAGCTTATTTTAGTAAATCTAGACTTAGTGACTTATGATACTTTATTTCAAGAATGAAATTTAGTGGTAAATCGAACTGAAGATTGCCTTTTAAGGTTTACTTTCTTTTATTTAATGGACAATTCTCACATATTATTGCTATATTATCTTCTATTAAAGGACAACACAAGGCTGAAATGCTGATTTGATTTAGCCGATTGCATTCTTCTAGCACTTCAAAAATTTCTGACTTATTTGTTCAAGAAATACTTCTTTTTTTTAAGTGACGCCTAGAATTCCTTAGTAACTCTTCCTCACAACACAAGAATACTTCCTGTGTACCTTAAGAAGTACTTCATTACATTTAACTAACCTCTTCCTTTCTTGACATCTCGAGAATTTTTTTTATTAAATTTTAGACAACACATGAATTACTGAGTTACCTTACACTGGCAACACTTTTATTACTAAATTACATTTTAGAGATTACACAAGTATCAATTAACAACATTTTATTGACAACATAAGAAAAAGTCAATGATATTTTATCGACACACCAAATATCTTGCTTACATTTTTCTGACAAAGAACAACTTAATTAAAAAATTTCACAACGCATGAATTACTCCATTACATGACAATGACAAAAATAGGAAAATAATAAGTTGCTCTCGTGTAATCGTGTTTCAGGACTAACCATTTACAAGACCACATAGTGGGGAGAACAGCTCTACCAGATCACCTTCTACGTAATGTTCAAGGCCAGGTTGCATTTCAAGAACAACACTTTAGAGTGAGTGAAAATACAGTTCAATAGAGTTGGTAGTTTTATCTTTATTTATAATTTTGGCTTCAAAAGAGGGAGTACAAAGTGCACAAAGGAGAGGTTAATGCTTTAATGAGATCACTCTGCATCCGTCGTGCGTCCGTGCATCGTTAATGGCGTCAAAACTTTCCTTAAAACAAACTCTCCAAAACCAACAGGCCAAAATTGTTATAGCTGAGAGGGACTGTTTCTGGCATGAAGTTCTTTAAGAATTATTAGAAGAGTTCTATTCAATGCTTAACTCTACCATGGCAACTGAAATAAACATTTTCTTCTCAAAACCCAAATAACCATAGCTTAGATATTTAGCATGTAATATCTTCTACTTTTTGCCTAGATATTTAGTATGAAAGATTGTGGTTCTCTTTGAAAATTGTTCAAATCATAGCCCCTGCGTAAAAATTACCCCCGCCCCGGGGGATATATATTTCTTTTAATGTATATAGTAAAAACTTTTTAAAAAATCTTCTTTTAAACTAAAAGAGCTAAAGCTTAATTTGTTTACATGAAACATTATCTACTGAACCTCAACTACGTTTGTTCAAATATAGCCATTGGGCCAAAATTGGCCCCGCATCAGGGGGTCTTTGCTTTATCTGATATGTATATAGTGAAACAAATTCTATTATACTAAACTGGCTTAAGCTTAGATATTTAGTATGAAACATCGTCTGCTAAATCTCTACAAAAATTGTTTCAGTTATAATTCTTAGGTCAAAATTGGCCAGGCCCCGGGTAAGATAGATTTTCCGAATATGTATACAAGATATTTTTTTTAAAAACTAAAGTTAAAGCTTTTAAGTGTGTTCAAATTATAGCTCTTGGGTCAAAATTTGTCCGCCCCATGAGGTCATGGCTTTTCCTTATATAGTATATACTTCAAAAAACTGCAATGGCTATATCTTAGATATTTAGCATGAAACATTGTCTAGTGGACATAAAAAAACAGATTAAAATTATAACCCAAACCAGATAGCACATAGAATTTCTTTACATGTGACTTCTCAAAGTAACCAGTGACTTTCCATAATGAATATCGACTTTTATTATTAAGAAATGACCTTCCACAGCTTTTACTGGCGTCCATAGCAACCAGTGAATAACATGCCAGCCAATTACTTACAAGGCAGCCATTGTCTTTCCATGACATCCATAGACCTCTTTACCAACCGCTGACTTCCATAGCAACCATTGACTTCTATAGCAACCAGTGACCAATATTGCATCTATTGACTTTCCATGGCAACCATTTACTTCCATAGCATTCACTAACTTTTTATAGCAACAGTGACTTCAATAGCAACCAAAGTGTTTCCTTAGCAACCAGTGGTTTTCCATAGCAACCATAGACTTCCAATGCTACCAGTGACTTCCCATAGCAATCATTGCCTTTCCATAGCAAACAGTGCCATTGACTTTCTATAAGGAATATTGCAACCATTGACATTCAAAAGCAACCTCTTGCTTTTTATAGCAAGCAGTGATTTCCATACCAACCTGTGACTTTACATAGCACCCATTGACTTTTCAAAGCAACTACAGACTTCTATAGAACCCAACGACTTTCCATGGCAACCAATGACCTTCCATAGCAACCATTGAATGTCAATAGAAACCATAAACTTCCGACCAGTGATATTCTACAGCAGCCATTGACTTCCATAGCAAACAGTGACTTCAAATAGTAATAAATGACGCTCACAGCAACCAAGTTGACTCCGTAGCAACTATTTATTTTCCATAGCAACCATTGATATTCCAAGTTTACCGATGATTCCCATAGCAACCGTTTGATTTCCGTAACAATCACTGACTTCCGTAGCAGCCAGTGACTTCATAGCAGCCATTGACTTTTCATAGCAAGGTGTAAATTTCCCAAGTAACCAGTGACTTCCATATAGCAAACATTGACCTTTTACAAAACAGCCAGTGTCTTCCATAGCAAACATTAACTTTCCATAGCAACGAGTGAATCAACCATTTAATTTCACAGCATTCACTGACTTCAAATGAAACCACTGAGTTTGTATATCAACCATTGACTTCTTTAGTAACTTTTGTTTTCCCTTAGCAATAGCAACGAAAAAGGTTTTAACACGGGCAGTTTTTTTTTCCAGATACAAATATGAACTACATATATAATATCAGTTTAAGATTTAAACTTTTTTATCTGATTTCGTTTAGTTTACAATATTATTTGTTCCTTGTCATTAAGAGTGTTTATATTCAGGTGATTGATATTATCATGGCTCTTGTTTCAATTTAAACAGCCTACGGTGGTATTAAGAAATAGGATGCCCCAACTGCAGAAGTGTTACAAAGTTGAACATAGGAGGATTAATTGCTCAGAATAAGTAAGAAAAGTTTAAAAAATACAGGTAATGAAGATCAATCACAATTGAATTGATTTTAGTAACCATTAATAGGGAATTTAGAATTACCTCATTAAACATCATCATACTTTAACATAAGTATATGTCTTTAACAACAAACAAGACAATGAGCATGTACTTATATCATGAATAACTTATTGTTAAGCCATTCACAGGTTGATAAGATTTAGAGAGAAAATTTCTTTCCCACAGGTTTGGCCAATTAATAACTTCCCAGATGCTGACATAAACACTGCATCTCAGAGACTTGTTGCCGAGCATGCCACAGCATTTCCCACAGAGAGAATACTCATGCAGGTATGATATAACTTTAATAAGACTGCTAATCAGTAGTTCCTTTATTTAAAGCATTTGTTTTAACCTTTCCTTGATGGACTGTTCTTTTGGAAATTATAGTTTGGGAAAGCTTTATACTGCTAGCTATTGATCTTTAGTCCTCCTGCTTAGCTGAATGGGAAGAGCATTCGGTTTGAAATGTTAGATCCTTAGGCAAGGCGAAATTTCTTCTTTCTTGACAATTGATCTCAGACATTGAGTCTTATGGTTATTTGTCAGTCGCCGCTGATTCATTAAGGACAAGAAATAGTAACTTGTGGAGAAATTGGTTATCACTGGTTTGTTATCTATGAAAGCAGGTTAAGTAGGCTGACCACCATGATATGACCAAAAATGTTTTCAAAATCAGTTAAAACATCAGACAACGTAACAAACATTCCCTAAAAGCCTCTATAGGGCTACTCAGCAAAGCAAGTTATTAATTCAGCTTTGTCAGAGTTTTTGCCCTTGACTTAGTAAACATTTCCAATCATCAACCAATCGCACATGAAACTTTACAGAAATGTTGGTCAGGATGTGTAGTTGTGCGCCTGGGATTTTTGCTTTTATGCCCCCCCACCCCCATTAGAAGAAGAGAGTTATACTGAATCGCTTATGTCGGTCGGTCTGTCTGTCCTTCGGTAGACCACATTGTTTCCGCTGATTATCTAAAATATTTATTAGGCCTATAAAGTCTTCATATTTCACATATTGATTAGTCATGTCTAGCACATGACCCCGATTGTCTTGTGGTCTTTACGTCGAAGGATCAGGTCATATATAGTCGGACTGTCTGTCTGTATGTCCTTCGGTAGACCACATGGTTTCCGCTGATTATCTAAAAAATTATTTATTACAAAGTCTTTATATTTCACGCACTGATTGGTCATAAAAAGTAGTTGACCCTTATTGATTTTGGGGCACTAGGTAAAAGGTCAAGGTTACATGGTTATTAAATGCCAAGATGGTTTCCGCTCATTATCTTGAAAACTATTAATCAGGAAGTCCTCATATTTAATATATTGATTAGTCATATCTATTACATGCTCTTATTGATTTTGGGGTCACTAGGTCCAATGTCAAGGTCACAATGACATTAAAGTTCAGAATGGTCTCTGCTTATTATACGTATGATAGCTTTTATGTAGTTTTAGGCCATGAACGTATTGGTCACTATTTTTCTGTTTCCATAACTGAACACTTCCTAGTACCCAATTCATTGAATGTTTCTATTACAAAATTATCAATAGTATGAGTCAAGGGCTAAAATTGAGGCATATGTGTCGTTTGACTTTTCCTGTTCTGTATTTTATTCCGATTTGTAGTGTAATTGCCCTTAACTTAGTAAAAACTGTTCCAAAATGTTGTGTCATGTGTACCATTATAAAAGTGCTTATTAATAAGCTAGAATTATAATTAACTTTACAGGAATGTTGATCAGCATCTAAAGCTGTGCATCTTAGGTTTTGTGTCTGGATTAATTCAATTATTGTTCTTTGCTTAATGTTTATTTGTAATTTTCAAGGTGCGTCTTGTATAAATAGTATTTGATCTAGGGTTATGAAACTTTACAGGCAAAAATCAAGATGTCAACATAGGAAACATTTGATGCCGATTAATGCCGTAGGGGAGTCATGTAGCATTTTCTTTGTCTGTTCCTCTGTCTTACTGCGTAATATTTCTGACCAACAGAGGCACCAGGTTAAGATTATACCAGTGACACAGGCCTACTACAAGTGGAAAGGGAAAGATTTGGATTATTTTGTGTATGGATTTGACAAGAAAGTCTACGCACCTACATACCCACAACAATGCTGCTGCGGATGTACAGTCTTGTAGAATGTCACAGATGAAAGGGTTACAGGCTAAAAACCAATTGGCGACTTTTGAAATTGCGATTATGCAGCCTTTAATAACAAAAGAAATGATTATTTTGATCAATCTAAATAAACATCTTCATCAGTCCCAAATTAAAACTTTTATGAGAAGTTATATAATTACCTTATTCCACTTAATGTGACCATCTGAGTAGTTTAATTTCAGTCAGTTAATAGTACCAATAACTGACTCGTTGATTTTCAGTTGTGAATACTATCACTGCTATTTTAATTTTTTTTGTTTTACTTTGGCCATTGAAAACTGACAATTCCGAATGCCTTATTGAAATCATGTTGTGCTGCAGCCCACATTGAAAATCGGACATTTTAAATAGATATTACAGTACAACTGTTGCTAATTTCTTGATATTGTATTAGGCTGTACATTATAGGTCGATAAAATATACATGTCAGTTAGAAAAAGTTCATTTAAACTTTTGTTTAAAAAAAGTTAGGCGTCAGAGTACAAACTCAGAACAATTTTATTCATGGATAATTAGGAAGAACAAGTTCGAAATACAGAAGAATTGAAATTGTAATAAAATAACGGCTAAAATTATGCAACTTCAAGATGTAAAATGTGAAAAAAAATAGTTTATGATTTTTTGTACAGAGTGTTACATATAAAATCTAGAAAAACAGTTAGAAAGTAAGAAGTATAAGAGATTTATAACAGTCGCTTGGTTTTAATGATGTATGGTTATCTTAAGGTGTATGCAATGTATTTATTAGTTTAGAGAAACAAAGAGTAATAATGTATTTGTCCAAAATTGGTTTTCAGAATGAAATGACTCAACTAGAGCTCATTCATGTATTATTTGCAGATTTTAATTTTCTAAAGTACTTAAAATGTTTTAATTAAAATGTTTTAATATTGAAAAATTTATAATTGCACTGTCCCGGCTTATATTATCTTCACATAGACTTGAGATTGAAACTGGTCCAGCAGGTGAAATAAACCTTAAATTAAACCTTTGATGAAAAGAAGAGTAGAAATTGTTTTATTTGTATTTTAGAAGATAAATTTTACTTCATTTTAGAATGTTCGCTTTATATATATATATTTATTTTCGTTTTGTGTTTTATACCTTTATTAATAGGATGGTATCTGTCCTAAGTATTTATATACCAGTAATGTCACTATAATTCCAGACATGTTGTAAGTGATAGTAGATTATATTCTTAGTTAACGTTTTCATATTGCTAAAAATACTGTGTAACTTAATTAATGATATATATGTTTTATAAAGTATTGACATTGACCATTGGACTGTATTATATTGCTTACTTGTTATACGTACTGTGTGCGCCGGAGCATATTGTCCGGATGAATTTTAAAATAAACTCTTGAAACATTGAAACTCTTGTATTATTTACAGATGCCACTATTTAATATAAATATGAATTATACCCAGTCAGTTGTATTCATGCTCATGTTCCTCTGCAAGATACGGCAAGGGCCTGAAGACATAAATATTCTGGTTACAAATCATCACTGAAGTGCAGTAACGGATTAACTTCTATAAAATTAAATAAGGAGTTAACTGTTACTGCACTAAGTTGGCGAAATGATAGGTGCGTTATTTTATCTTGTTGATGATTTTGAAACCTTGTTTTATACATTAATTACTAACTGTTTGTGTAAAATAAATCTACAATACAGTAATTACAACGTTTTCATAATGATTAAAAACTTCTCCAAAGTTCCCATATAACTATCCAAGTAAATGAGTAAATGAGACTGAATTATCTAAAGGTAAAAATACTCATTTGTTACTTTGCAAAAATGATAACAAGATTAAATTTTTGATATTTATTTTATTTTTGTGAATACTGACCAAAGCAATTTCAAGCATTGTTATGTCTTGAGATATAAATATAAAGTGCTAGTAATTGTGAATTACAATTATATAAAGAAATAGGGCTCATGATGAAGTCCTTATTTTGTGAGTAGGACTGTTACATCTTCTATGCAAATGTGGGACAATCCAAAGGAAAATGAAAGCTATGGCACAAAAATAGACTTGAGATTGAAACTGGTCCAGCAGGTGAAATAAACCTTAAATTAAACCTTTGATGAAAAGAAGAGTAGAAATTGTTTTATTTGTATTTTAGAAGATAAATTTTACTTCATTTTAGAATGTTCGCTTTATGCTGAATTACAAAAACAATATATAAAAACACTTTTGGAAAAGACCAAATATACCTAAATTAATTGCATTAATAAATTCAGAAAATGAAATAGAAATTAGAAACTTATCAGTGCTTTCGATGTTCGAAACAATATTTTTACAATTAATCAAAAGTTTGTCCCAAACACTGTAACACTGTTTATTATATATATTTATTTTCGTTTTGTGTTTTATACCTTTATTAATAGGATGGTATCTGTCCTAAGTATTTATATACCAGTAATATCACTATAATTCCAGATATGTTGTAAGTGAATTAGTTAACGTTTTCATATTGCTAAAAATACTGTGTAACTTAATTAATGATATATATGTTTTATAAAGTATTGACATTGACCATTGGACTGTATTATATTGCTTACTTGTTATACGTACTGTGTGCGCCGGAGCATATTGTCCGGATGAATTTTAAAATAAACTCTTGAAACATTGAAACTCTTGTATTATTTACAGATGCCACTATTTAATATAAATATGAATTATACCCCAGTCAGTTGTATTCATGCTCATGTTCCTCTGCTAGATACGGCAAGGGCCTGAAGACATAGATATTCTGGTTACAAATCATCACTGAAGTGCAGTAACGGATTAACTTCTATAAAATTAAATAAGGAGTTAACTGTTACTGCACTAAGTTGGCGAAATGATAGGTGTATTATTTTATCTTGTTGATGATTTTGAAACCTTGTTTTATACATTAATTACTAACTGTTTGTGTAAAATAAATCTACAATACAGTAATTAAAACGTTTTCATAATGATTAAAAACTTCTCCAATGTTTCCATATAACTATCCAAGTAAATGAGACTGAATTATCTAAAGGTAAAAATACTCATGAATGATTACAAGATTATATTTTTGATATTTATTTTTGTGAATATTTAAACAGATGTTGTTAAGACCAAAGCAATTTCAAGCATTGTTATGTCTTAAGATATAAAGTGTTTATTGCAAAATACTAGTAATTGTGAATTACAATTATATATAAGAATTAGGGCTCATAATAAAGACCTTATTTTGCTAGTCGGACTGTTACATCTTCTATGCAAGTGTGGGACAATCCAAAGGAAAATGGCAGCTATGGCATGAATGTTGGGAAAATATACTGAATGCCTGTCAATTTGGAAATATAAGAATATAAAAATATCAGAGTCAACCCAATCAAACAAGTTTCAGCAAATCATTTTCCACAAAAGATCTGTTAATATTCACTTCAATATCAAAATGTCAAAAAAGTACATATAAGGCCAGACATAATTAAATTATACAAAACATGTTAAATGAGAAATGTTTTTGTGGTCATGTCTGATATAAAATATATTGCAAAATAACTAAAAACCACGCTGAAATGCCTAGATAAACTGTATGTGTGATGCCTAAGAAATTCATGATTTATGTTTGGACAAAAGAGACAGTCGGCCAGGATTAAATTAAAAGAGCACAAAATCTATTACTATCACATGACTGGTCAGATATTGATATCGTAACAAGAATAAGTTTGAAACTTTCTGACCAGGGAACCTGGCAGTATTCTTATACTGTCTTGAAGTTCTGTACATTTTTATCAACAGAACTTCAAGACATTGCTTTCTAAGTACATTAATAATATTTTTAAGAAATAACATCCTATGAGGTGATATACTTATTTTATTAAGTTTTATAAAATATCAAATTAATAAATTGGTTTATGTTTTAAACATTTGGTAGGGATTAGTAAATATGAAGACCAAATATTAACTGATGAATTAATATATATAAGTTTAAGTTTCACTAGTATAAGTAAACAAAAATCAACAAAATTTTAATATATGTT
Source organism: Ruditapes philippinarum (assembly GCF_026571515.1). Lineage (NCBI taxonomy): Eukaryota > Metazoa > Mollusca > Bivalvia > Venerida > Veneridae > Ruditapes > Ruditapes philippinarum. Next base: position 73,167 of record NW_026859587.1, on the reverse strand, counting down.
AATTTATGTTGTATATGTCTACAAATAGTTCTGGGACTAATAGAAAATGTAATTTGAAAACGGTATGTAAAACTATTTCAGTTTATGTCTTGGTTTAGAGCTAGCTAAGAAATGTTCCTGTTTGAACAGAATAAATACAGCTGTAGTCCCCTTGAGTCTTGGAATGCACTTTATCCATTCCCTTTAGATGATGCTGTGTAAGTATTAATTTTATGACGCCGCCATTTTCGCTGATTTCCCCTCAGGAAAGCACTGAAATATACGAAAGACCGGTGGAGACATTTCATCTTCATGAATTCCCGATTTCATCTTAACGAATTCACGATTTCAGTTTAATGAATTCGCGATTTCAATTTCATGAATTCGGAATTTCAACTTCACGTATGTTTGTTTAATCGTGGTAGATTAGGAAATTTCGTTGGCACAAAACATGTCGACCTCGCAAGTTAAAGGTATTTTTTCACGTATGATAATTCATTTATCGTAAATAAAGATAGATGGCTCAATATTTTTAACGGTTACTAAAAGATATATCTATTGTGCTATGTTTGTATGTTTAAGTATGAAAATATGTCTTATTTAAAATAAAGGCGAGAGCAAATTGTTGATCGTGTCGGGAGAATACGATACGGCGAGTTATATACTTTGTATATATTTTATATAGTTAATGGGTGCTTGATAGTAATTTCGTTCTTGATGATTAAGGGGTGGTAATTTTATGATAATTTGACCATTATCGGCATGGCAAATCTGCCGAACGCCTGTGATATAAGTATATTGTAGAATTTTTGATAAATTGCAGTCAAAATAATTACCCTAAAACGATGTAGAATAGATAGAAATAGACGTTGAGTCAATATTAACTTTAGGTAGGTATGGAAGGGTATAAACGCAAAAATTTCATCTTGCCTTCTTACATTTTTGCCTCAATCATCATCAGACTTGGTCAGGATCCTTGTCTAGGTAATTGCTCGGATGAGTTCGAACATGGGTCATCTCGGATAAAAAACTAGGTTACAGGAGCTAAAAATAGAAAAACCTTAATAACACTCTAGTGGTCACATTTTTGACTCAATCATCACTAAACTTGGTCAGGATGCTTGTCATGCTTGCTATAGGTCATCTCGGATGAAAAACTAGATCACAGGAGCTAAAAATAGAAAAACCTTGTTAACACTCTAGTGGTCACATTTTTGACTCAATTGTCATCAAACTTGGTCAGGATGCTTGTCTAGGTAATTGCTCGGATGAGTTCGAACATGGGTCATCTCGGATGAAAAACTAGGTCACAGGAGCTAAAAATAGAAAAATCTTGTTAACACTCTAGTGGCTACTGTTTTGATCCAAATATCCTGGAAATTGGTCTGAAAAATTGTTTTGATGATTTCTAGGTCAAGTTCGAATATGGGTCACCTTGGGTCAAAAACTAGGTCACACCGCCCAAATATGGAAAAACCTTGTTAACACTTAAGTGGTCACATTTTTGACTCAATTCTCCTTAAACTTGGTTAGGATGCTTGTCTATGTAATTGCTCGCATGAGTTCGAACATGGGTCATCTCGGATAAAAAAACTAGGTCACGTGAGCCTAAAATAGAAAAATCTTGTTAACACTCTGGTGGCTACTGTTTTAATCCAAATATCCTGGAAATTAATCTGAAAGTTTGTTTTGATGATTTCTATGTTAAGTTCGAATATGGGTCATCTTGGATCAAAAACTAGGTCACATCGCTCAAATATGGATAATCCTTATTAACACTCTAGTGATCATATTTTTGACTCACCTGTCATGAAACTTGGTCAGAATGATGTCTCAGTAATTGTTCGGTTGAGTTCGAAAGGTCAGATGAGCGATCTAGGGCCATCTTGGCCCTCTTGTTTATTTTGGAACCACTTGAAATAACCTTGAAATAAATAGCGGCGAGGTTACGTCATTCTAACAGCATGCCATTAAATAGAATGCGACTTATCTTGCAAAAGAAATGTATATATGTTATGCACATAAAGCATAGATATTTTGTACTTGAATCATGGATAATTGTAACATAGCAGGCATGAAATTTTAAAAGTAACCGGTTTTCAACAGCAACAGCAAAGGAATGGAAATCAGTGGAGGATGTATATAACGTTATCATTTTTTCAGATTCATTGATTGTATATTTTTTGCCGTTTATGTATACTTTCACATCGATTGTTTATTTCTATCCTGGAAATATTTTATACATGTATACACTGCGGATGATCACGTGACCAAAATCGTACAATGGACTCATAAAATGGAGGCTCAAACGCTCGGTAAAAGCAGTGAAATTGAGGTAAGCATACACTAAACGTTAAATTTATATGTAAAACTAGGCCGCACGGAACCCCTGTATAAAAACCACGTACTGTATTGTTATTGGTTACTTTGTAGTTTATGTTTTTTTGTTGTTGTTTTTTTTGTTTTGTATTTCAGACGCAGAAAAAGTGGTTCCTTTAAATGAAAAGCATGTAAACGTATATCTATGGAATATATACATGTAATGTATATGTTAGATTTTAATATTGTGCTTATATTATCGTTAAATACTTCATCACACCATATTAAGTATATATTCCATAGATAAACGATAGCATGCTTTTCATTTAAAGGAACCACTTTTTCTGCGTCTGAAATACAAAAAAAAAAAAAAAAAAAAAAAAAAAAAAAACATAAACAAAAAAACTGAATTTATTTCCAACATAATTGACAATTTTATATTAATTGAAACATATATTTTGCTGGTGAAATGAATTCTACATTAATATGTAACATGTTTGTATTTTATTTTTGTATTGTAAATACTTTTAAGCTGACGTACACGTGTGTTATCAAAGCAGAATACTATTATGATGAGAATTATAGCAAGCAAACTGAATTCATTTAATTTAATACTTCTTCCTACTTTTCACTTTCAAATATCTTATTTGTACGATTTCAAAGACAGGAAGCGAGAAACAAGCATAATTCAATGAAAAAAATTGACGAAATAGGACAGACAATAAAATCGTTCGGCCATTGTACTCATTAAATTTGGTTCGACCATTGTACTCCTTTTTTAAAAAAAATGCATAAGTTCGTTATGCAACTTTACAAAAGATGGAAATTGTTCTTGACCGACAAACTTGCAATTGTGCACAAGATGTCATTGCTAATTTTGCTCAAAATGCGTTTCTTTTACTAAAAACAACGCATTTTAGTACCTGTTCGGACATTGTACTCCTCACCAAAACAACTTTTTCGACTTTCAGGCCTAAACAGAGAGAGAGAGCTACAAAGTAACCAATAACAGTACAGTACGTGGTTTTTGTATTTTCTGATCGCAAGATCAGTAAATACATAGCTAACATCCACGGTCTAACACAAAATTTCCTAACAGTCCTAACAACGCAAAGTAGTTCTCACTCAAAACTGCTTAAAAACCAGCAATTTAAAAGAAAGAACAATTTTTGTTACAAGTGTCCAACAAATTACTACACATTCAAACTTTAAAAGTAGCGTTGGCTTATAGAATTGTCAATAAATGCACACTCACAAATTACGCGGATGAATATGACTTTAATCAATGAAAATGCTATTTTTAGCGATGTCGATTACCGAATGCTACACAAATAAATCTGACTGCCGAGTAGTTGAATATATAGTTTCTACATGTTGGACTGTTTGGGCGAGAAGATTTTTGCTAAATTATTTACTTCAATTTTAAACAACAGGTTTACCCTGAACAAAATACCTCGAAATTACCCTAACCTGAAATGCGATGGAAATTCTAAATTTAGAATGACTTGAATTTATTCAGCCTCTGTTTTTATAACTTCTCCGTGGTGCAGGGGTAACGCGCTCGTTTAATGTGTGAGAGGACTCGAGTTCAAATCCCAGTCGAGTCAACATTTTTTAAATTCTTTTTTTTTTAGTGTCTTTGTTAAGAAAATAGCCACGATATGCAAGGATAAAGTGTGGCTATCATAAAAAATGAACATAAATGATTTTTTAGCAGCGGATATACATGTATACAATCATTTATAATCCATATGTGTAATGCATGATCAACACCACACTTGTGTAATTGTCCCTTATTATGTTATCGCTTTTAGCGAAGACCCCCTCTAAAGGTATCTGTTCACACTTACTAACAATATAACACTGGTTACATTACCATGTTGATCATGTTGAGCATAATTGTTTATTATACAATAATTGTAATATCTATTTTAATAAAAAAAATACAGATTTTATGAATATTGTTTTCTTTTCTTTTTTGTGTTTTATGTGCTATTTTAATACTGAGTTTTTACGTTTACTACTATTTTAAGAATTCAATTGTCAAATTGACCGACGATTATAAGTAAAAACTTAACTGGAAAAAGTCAGTAAATTATGGTTAAACTTTTAATATATAATATTGTTTATTCTTAAAACATACACATGTACATTTGTATTTTTCTTTATCATTTTTTTAAATTATCAATCAATTGAATATAATTCATAAAATCTAATTTGTAACTTTGAATAATTCCTCGGCATCTTTACTAAACACGAATAACAAATATAAATTAAATGTTTCAAAGTTGATAGTGTCATATTAAAACCATAAAAATGTACCTTTTTTCTCAATTATTGTACATATTTATTGTTTTTATCTCATATAGATAAAATAAAACATGTTATTGTTGTTGTTGGGTTTTTTTTTTCGAATTGTATGTTTATCTATAATAATAATCAATAAATTTGAGAGTTGATCTATGTTTATTAATTATTGTAACCAGACTAAGTGACAAACATTCATTTTGAAAAAAACTTATATAACTGTAAATATTTGTTCTGTTCTGTAACGATATCAAACATCTTCTCCAAAACCGGGAGAGACCGGACAATAAACGTGTGGTACTATTCGCCGGTCACTAGTAAATTCCGGTCAAAATAGACAAGGAGAGACCGGGAATTAACGATAGGAATACATCCCTCAATAAATAGATTTTCGGAATACATAGGTCACCAACTCATCATTCTATTCAGCTTTCGGATACATGTACCATAATAACCCACTGTGTACTACAAAATAAAAAATACCCCGAAGAGCGCGATTTATTGACGGAAAAGGTTATTTCATTTGAAAATGTTTGCATTGCGAAATTCTCCAGTTCGCTATTCATTGTATATATCGCGACATTTATTTTTAATTAATAACAAGTAAAATGGTTTCCTGCGGGCAACGTTTTTAATGATATAAATATATTTCATTTAACTATTTTCAATGGGGGGGGGGGGGCGAGGATAAATAAACGTTTGTATCAGGAATATAGTTGACAGTAATCGATTAATATAGAAGAAGGTCTTTGGAAACTGGTGACCGTTGATGACCGGAGAAGGTCGAACATAAAACAATTATTTCTTTTTTAAGAAAATAATTAAATAGGCCTTCCATTTTATGAATAATTCCGAGCAAAAAAAATAATAAAGTAAACACACAAGTATTTATTATGGCAGATGCCACTACGAATATTTTAATTTTGTAGATTTTCAGTATAAACAATTTATTGTTTGTAACATTTTGAGATACATATTAAAGAAACATTGATAATTTTCAAACACATCATTCAAGTTTTTCCACCTTAAACGGTAACATAATTATAGAAAATTAAAAATATCACGTAATAGTTTTTTGTTCTTAATTAGGTGTCTTTTTCCCTAGAGGATTATCCGTAACGTACCGGCAAACGGTATTTATCCAGGTTTCCGAAAAGGTCAATTAACCAATCATGTACGGTTTACAGATCACATGCTCCTCCATGTACCGAAAACAGGTCACGTGCTCCTCCATGCCTCAAAAGTTAAACGCGTACCAATACCCTGCGGTCTCCAGACCGCAGGGAATCAAGCACCCTCATACTGATCGGAATGATCGGCTTTTATTATGTCCGACTAAAAGGCTCGAGAAGTTGCTGTCGCCCTTTCTCATTCCATAAGAGGCGCCGCGCCGAGGACGCCAAAAATACAGGAAAACAAATACAGATATACAGTACGATTTAGATTGCAAAGATCAAAAAATACCACAGAGCTTGCAGCCCTTTGATTATACAGGGGGGTTCCGTGCGGCCTACTTTTACATACAAATTTAACGTTAAGTGTATGCTTACCTCAATTTCACTGCTTTTATCGAGCTATTAAGCCGCCATTTTATGAGTCCATTGTACGATTTTGGTCACGTGATCATCCGCAGTGTGTATACTTTTTGTTTGTTTTAATATTTTGTTTAAATTAGTACTGTTTTTTGTTGTTGTTGTTGTTGTTGTTTTTGTTGTTGTTGTTTTTTGTTTTGTATTTCAATTTTGTGTAAGCGTTTAAATGACTTGCAGTTTTTTTTTCAATTTAAACAGTGTCTTAAAGAAATCTTACAAGGTCAAAGTTAAGATGATATTCACATGTAAGTTATTGTGGTTGAAAGGCTATGGTCATTAACTGTGAATCACTCGTCTCCCATTGAATAAGGTTTGAATCCCATTTATTTATTTTAAGATATATATCCACCTTGCTAAAAGAATAATCAAATTCCCAGATGTGCCTTTGTTGTCAACTTTGACGTCATGTTTTCAAAAAAATGGCTGAAACCATTGGAATAAAATCAATAAAATCTAATCAGAAATATTGCCAATTTTCAACATGTAATTTTTAGGGGCAAAAGTGTCGCGTTCTACCTTAAACTGGAATGTGGCAATTTAACATTAAAACGGTTATTTGAACTTTCAACTGGACCACAAAAAAGGTTTGTTTTTTGTAAAATTATTGTTAAATGAATTTTCAGTTCTTCAGTATAACATTAGCCTGGTAGTTCATGTTTTTGTCCAAAACACACCAGTACCTATGGTTTATTTATAACTGTTTAACTACTGAATGAAATATCACATATTTATTTTTTTATCGTAATTAAAATTTATTAAATTTTTCAACCAACACCAATTAATGTTAAAGAACAAAAGTGTACCAATAAGTGAAGGTAATTTTAATCCCAAAAGAAAAGCTGATAAGAAACCAACAGGTTAAAGACTGCCGGAGATGGTAACTTAAGTAACGTTATGCAATGCAATAAAGACTACACTATGCCATCAGTAAAGTGCAAGGCAATAATGACTTGGCTATGCCATCAGTAAAGTGTAAGGTAATAATGACTTTACTATGCAATCAGTAAAGTACAAGGCAATAATGACTTTGCTATGTCATCAGTAAAGTACAAGGCAATAATGACATTGCTATGTCATCAGTAAAGTGCAAGGCAATACAGACTTTGCTATGCCATCAGTAAAGTGCAAGGCAATAAAGACTATACTATGTCATCAGTAAAGTGCAAGGCAATAATGACTTGGCCATGCCATCAGTAAAGTGCAAGGCAATAATGACTTTACTATGCAATCAGTAAAGTACAAGGCAATAATGACTTTGCTATGTCATCAGTAAAGTACAAGGCAATAATGACACTTTGCTATGTCATCAGTAAAGTGCAAGGCAATACTGACTTTGCAATGCCATCAGTAAAGTGCAAGGCAATACTGACTTTGCCATGTCATCAGTAAATTGCAAGGCAATACTGACTTTGCTATGTCATCAGTAAAGTGCAAGGCAATACTGACTTTGCCATGCCATCAGTAAAGTACAAGGCAATACTGACTTTGCTATGTCATCAATAAATTGCAAGGCAATACAGACTATACTATTGCCATAAGTAAAGTGCAAGACAATAATGACTTTGCCATGCCATCAGTAAAGTGCAAGGCAATAATGACTTGGCTATGCCATCAGTAAATTGCAAGGAAATTAAGACTATACAATGCCATCAGTAAAGTCCAAGGCAATAATGACTTTGCTATGTCATCAGTAAAAGTGCAATGCAATAATGACTTTGCTATGTCATCAGTAAAGTGCAAGGCAATAAAGACTGTACTATGTCATCAGTAAAGTGCAAGGCAATAATGACTTTGCTATGTCATCAGTAAAAGGGCAATGCAATAATGACTTTGCCATGCCATCAGTAAAGTGCAAGGCAATATAAAGACTAAACTATGCCATCAGTAAAGTGCAAGGTAATAATGATTTTGCTATGTCTTCAGTAAAGTGCAAGGCAATAATGACTTTGCTATGCCATCAGTTAAGTGCAAGGTAATAATGATTTTGCTATGTCTTCAGTAAAGTGCAAGGCAATAATGACTTTGCTATGTCATCAGTAAAGTGCAAGGCAATAAAGACTCTGCTATGTCATCAGTAAAAGGGCAATGCAATAATGACTTTGCTATGTCATCAGTTAAGTGCAAGGCAATAATGACTTTGCTATGCCATCAGTAAAGTGCAAGGCAATAAAGACTTTGCTATGTCATTAGTAAAGTGCAAGGCAATAATGACGTTGCTATGTCATCAGTAAAAGGGCAATGCAATAATGACTTTGCTATGTCATCAGTAAAGTGCAAGGCAATAATGACTTTGCTATGTCATCAGTAAAGTGCAAGGCAATAATGACTTTGCTATGTCATCAGTAAAGTGCAATGCAATAATGACTTTGCTATGTCATCAGTAAAAGTGCAAGGCAATAATGATTTTGCTATGCCATCAGCAAAGAGCAAGGTAATAATGATTTTGCTATGTCTTCAGTAAAGTGCAAGGTAATAATGACTTTGCTATGTCATCAGTAAAGTGCAAGGTAATAATGACTTTGCCATGCCATCAGTAAAGTACAAGGCAATACTGACTTTGCTATGTCATCAATAAATTGCAAGGCAATACAGACTATACTATTGCCATAAGTAAAGTGCAAGACAATAATGACTTTGCCATGCCATCAGTAAAGTGCAAGGCAATAATGACTTTGCTATGTCATCAGTAAAAGGGCAATGCAATAATGACTTTGCTATGTCATCAGTAAAGTGCAAGGCAATAAAGACTGTACTATGTCATCAGTAAAGTGCAAGGCAATAATGACTTTGCTATGTCATCAGTAAAAGGGCAATGCAATAATGACTTTGCCATGCCATCAGTAAAGTGCAAGGCAATATAAAGACTAAACTATGCCATCAGTAAAGTGCAAGGTAATAATGATTTTGCTATGTCTTCAGTAAAGTGCAAGGCAATAATGACTTTGCTATGCCATCAGTTAAGTGCAAGGTAATAATGATTTTGCTATGTCTTCAGTAAAGTGCAAGGCAATAATGACTTTGCTATGTCATCAGTAAAGTGCAAGGCAATAAAGACTCTGCTATGTCATCAGTAAAAGGGCAATGCAATAATGACTTTGCTATGTCATCAGTTAAGTGCAAGGCAATAATGACTTTGCTATGCCATCAGTAAAGTGCCAAGGCAATAAAGACTTTGCTATGTCATTAGTAAAGTGCAAGGCAATAATGACGTTGCTATGTCATCAGTAAAAGGGCAATGCAATAATGACTTTGCTATGTCATCAGTAAAGTACATGGCAATAATGACTTTGCTATATCATCAGTAAAAGTGCAAGGCAATAATGACTTTGCTATGTCATCAGTAAAGTGCAAGGCAATAATGACTTTGCTATGTCATCAGTAAAGTGCAAGGCAATAATGATTTTTGCTATGCCATCAGCAAAGAGCAAGGTAATAATGATTTTGCTAATGTCTTCAGTAAAGTGCAAGGTAATAATGACTTTGCTATGTCATCAGTAAAGTGCAAGGTAATAATGACTTTGCTATGTCTTCAGTAAAGTGCAAGGTAATAATGACTTTGCTATGTCATCAGTAAAGTGCAAGGTAATAATGATTTTGCTTTGCCATCAGTAAAGTGCAAGGTAATAATGACTTTGCTATGTCATCAGTACAGTGCAAGGCAATAATGACTTTGCTGTGTCATCAGTAAAGCATAAGGCAATAATGACCATGGTATGCCACATAAAAATGCAAGGCAATAATGACTTTGCTGTGTCATCAGTAAAGTGTAAGCAATGATGACTTAGCTATGCCATCAGTTAAGTGCAATGCAATAATGACTTTGCTATGTCATCAGTAAAGTGCAATGCAATAATGACTTTGCTATGTCATCAGTAAAGTGCAAGGTAATAATGATTTTGCTATGTCTTCAGTAAAGTGCAAGGCAATAATGACTTTGCTATGCCATCAGTAAAGTGCAAGGCAATAAAGACTAAACTATGCCATCAGTTAAAATGTGTTTGGGGCCCAAACAGGACGTTTTTTTCTCAATTTGAGTCCTTAAAGATGAGGGGGGTCGAAAATGCGTTGTTTCGCGTATATATGACGTAAAAGGTTAAATTGATAGGATACACTATTTATTTCATATAAATGATAATAATTGTTTACTAATCTTCTATCAAACAAGTCGTCTTGTGACCAGAAATACAAACCCTTACAGTGACCCTGACAAACATTCAGACGACTTGTTTTTCAGATTATGCAAGCAACCGTATACAGTGAGAAAACCTCAACGGTGGCAATTTCAGTGTCAATATTTTCTTAATTCGATGTTCTCTTTAAATATTCCCTCATATTATGTTAACTAGATCTTGATAGTACATGTAGTTATTTTTAAAGAGTCAAAACGGGTTTTCACAAATATATGATGTACAGTAAACCTTGAAGTCGGCAAAAAGTATTTTTTTTGAAAAATCGAAGTGAGAAATCGCTTTGTTTTGAAAAATATAGGTTTTGTCACACACAAAAAGCAAAGATCTACCGAGAAAAATCTGTTTCATGTAGATCTAGATATCTTAGACCCACTCATAATTTTTTTTTTCAATTATCTACCTTAAATGAACTATTTTACATACGAGGGATGATCAAAAATAAACTGGACTGGAACTGTCGATTCAAGAATTTTCAACCTATCCCTTATTGTTATATATCACACTTAATTGCAAAACAATACCTGTAAAGTGATGCTATATCTAATCTGATAACGCATATAACTTGTCCGTAACAGCGAATTTAAAAACCATGGTAAAGCACATCCGGCGCAGCTGACATCAGGCGCTTTATGATGCGTATAATTTACGAAATGGCACATTTAGATTTCAAAATACGCCAAAATGTCATGAGCTATATCATTGACCTTGTCAGAAAAAATGACTTCATTTAAATCATATTTATATTTGCAATCACAATTCAAACGTCACTTGTTAACGAAATTCTCGTGTTAAAACTACGTCGTCGGAACGTCTCGAAAATCGGTCAATAAGAAAAGTTTGTCAACAGTAAGGCGAGAAACTGTTTGAAACGTAGAAAAAGATTACAGGCTCCAGGAAGCCACAGCATAGTTTTTGATTGGCATAAACCATTAAGAAAGGGTAATAGAAAATGGAAAACAAGTAAGGGAGATTCAAAAAGAAGAAATTTTTAAGGACGTTAGTGACGTCAAGCGCCGAGACGTTAAAAATGACAGTCAATTGACTGCGTACATTGTCAACGATGTTTGACAGTAGCTACGGGGCGATCCCATCAACTTTAACTAAGGATTTTAATTTGTTAATGCATTAATTACATATATTATACAACATTCTAAGTTTACAATTATATTAATAATTGAATTATTTTTCGTTTATTAGTCTTAAAGAAAGTGTGCCAAGAATTTAACAGACACGGTTCGAAATCGTCTATGCGTTTTATTTAATTAAAAATAACGACAATATTGTTTTTAGTCGTATTGTTCTTTATTTTCTTGTAAGTATGATACATTATCACTCAGCGGCATTATATTAATGCAATACATAATATAGTTCATTGAATGTGCGACGATTTGTCCAGCAATCAATTTACAGAATGAAAGAATGGATTTTCTTGTCATTACAGGAGCTCTTAAGTTTATCATCATTCATTCTATTACAATACAATATGATACCAACTTGTAAAGATATATATAAAAGCAGTGGATCCGCCGCCATCAACAATATATGGAACACTTATTGGCCTTCTTCGAGAATGGGTACAATGCTGCTCCGCAAAAGACGACCTGCTTTTGACGTCGTTAAACGTCGATTTTAAAGTTATACCGTGCGCTGCATTGCTTTACATGTACATGCCAATAACAGCATAACTTTTTTATTTGTTAATATTTCTTGTTGGTATTTTTTGTATCATTTAGGGGATAGATTCCGATTTATGTTCCGTGTATTTTTATGTAAATGCATATAACAGGTAAGGAATCATCTACAAAGTCCGGTTAATTTTTTATCATCCCTCGTGTCCGCGTTTTACCGTGTATAACTCGCTCGCAAGCGGAAGTTTGAACGGACACCGGAGTGAACGCTCTTTCAAAATGGTAGCACGTGCTATCAGGTTGCACTTCTTGAATCTCGATTAAAAGATATAACTCGTACCAAGACAATCATTGAATCGTTTTCATATAAAAATCTGCTTCATACATATAGCTCACATATTCAAAAAACTAACATAGTAATTTGAAAAATATAGAAGACTGAGTGTGCGACGCTATGTGAGTATACAGGTCAGCGCCGCACGTGTTTTGTGACAAGTGGATATTTTTACCTGTGCACCGTTTGCCCAGCCTCCTCCCTTGCAGATAAGGATTGCAACAGGTGAGTTTTGAATCGATAACAATATTTTGTGTCATTTATTTACTGAAGGTAAATATTCATTTAAAAGGAAGAACTACAGAAGAAATAAACCAGACAACTTCCTTCCATTTTAAAGTGTGATATAGAGGTTCTGTACAGTAAGTTGAAGCATTTTCGGATATTAAAATTTCGGTTACCAATAGCCTACCACACTCTGCAATTCTCTAAACAAACAAACACAAACATAACAATCTCGCATTGAGGATAATTTGACAAATCATTAAAAAAAATAATGTGCGGTAATCATAATGTGTCAGTGTAAAATCAATTAGATCAATATATGAAAAAGTGTCTTGCTAACTTAATCAGGTAGTTTACACATTTATCTTGATTTGAATTTTGATTGCTATTCAGAATCATGGACATCGGATCAAGAAGTCTGTACAAATATGTTTTTGTAAAGGAAATAGCCTGTCAAATAAAAATACATAGCCTCTGGGTAAATATGTCTAGGATTGATATACTTTCCGTGATTAATTTGAATGTGTATTTTATTATGCCATGGAATTTAGTAAAACCTAGCATAACTTTAGTCTTACTACACTGCATATTGTCAAAATGACAATATTTGACATTGTGATCTATACTAAAACTTTGTGAAGCAGTGCTTAATGCTGTTCTGTATGGTACAGTTGGGTTAAATGGGTTAACATGGTGTGCTGTGCACTATAAATTTGAACTAGAAGTGCTCACCATGTCCACTTCTATTGCACTAGACCAAGTGACCGGACTCAGAAAATAGGTAACCATGTAACAGTATTAACAAAACTTTTCATAACATAATTTTTCTTAAGATATCAGTGTTGTTGTTGTTGTTTTTTTTTTTCAGAATGGCAAAAAACATAATTTTGACTTTGAAATATGATTTGAAGAAAAACAGCATGCAAGCAGTTTCTGGCATATTGCAAAATTATTGATATTCATAGCGCTGACATAATTAAATTTCTTGCATGTTGTTTCATAGAAATACTGGAAAAAAAATTGTAAAATCGTTTTGGGACAACACTTGTAACATTTATTTCTTTTGTCTATAGTGAATATAAACTGTCTGTGACAATTCACTTTCTTGACTAGTAAAGTAGTGTAGCAGGACAAAGTTTCTGCGGAGGTTTTGGCCAGATTGCAGAATCAAGAAGCAAATATTGAATGAGTTCAATTGGACCTAATTACTTCCAGGCCCTGACAGTTACTAGAAAAATTTCAATGGACAATATTTCAGTGCTTTCAAGCACTTTAATTGATTTTCTTTGCAACTAACCAGTCTAATGAGCAAAAATAATAAGTGCAAACATTTTAAGTAAAAATCATTTATAAAAATTTCATTCGTTATTGTTATCCTTTAACACTGAAAAAATCATTTGTTAATGTTTATTTTAACAAATTGAGATTCATCTACAGTCAATATTAGTCACTAAGTCTAAAGGTGATCAGCTTGGAAAAGTTCCGATAGCAAAGAAACTTTGATCGTGAAATAAGGTGATTTATAATTTATCACTAAAATACAACATTGTATCTTCATATTGTGAATGCCTTTCATGTTTAACTATAACCATCAAGTCACTTGCAGGTAAAAAAACTTAAATTGATCATTCAAACTGCAAATTGCAAACAATATATTTTGACATTACACATTATGATTGAAATCTGTCAATAAAGTTGTTCTTATTTACATGTATTAGTTTAACATAATAACAAATTTACTGTGTACCAATTTTCAATGAAAGGGTGTACAATAATGCCTACTTATTTTTAATACTGAGTATGCTCAAATTATAAAAGAGATTTGACCTTGTCCGTCTATCTGTTCGTGTGTGCATTCTCATGTTGTGTTGCATGTAGTTAGTAAAATTTACAATTTGTGTCATACATACATGTAGTTTAAAAAGTATTTGCATTAGAGTCATGAAACTTTACAGATATGTTGGTCAGCAAGTGAAGTTGTCCACCTGGAGTTTCGCCTGTAGAGATTTTTCACCTTATTATTATATAACAGAGGCTTATAAATGACATCTTCCCAATCAAAGTTTTCTTTAAAATCCTGCAGTTTGCTCAAAAATCTGAATTTACACCAGGTTTTCTTACTTCCAAAATTTGCAATTTTAGTGATATTTTTTCCCAATATCAAGAGGCTAAGGCCTCTTCCAAATTGAGTGAGATAAGCTACTGGCTTGTAACTTAATTCATTATTTGAAGAGTTATTGCCCTTCACTTAGCTAAAATTTGCAATTTTTAACTTGCAACAAGTGCCCAAAAAAGTATTTCACCTTGAGTCATAAAACTTTAAAGAAACAGTAATCAGTATGTTAAGTTGTGCAGGTGGGGGTTTCCTTGTGAATTTATTTATTACTTGTAGAGTTATTGCCCTTGACTTTGTTAAAATTTGCAATGTTAAACCTTCTCATGCTTAGCTTAAAAAGTTTTTGACCTGGAGTCCTGAAAGTTAACAGGAAAGATGGTCAGCTTGTGTAGTTATGCCCCTTGGAGTTTGCTTGTGAATTTATTTAGTGTTTTTGCTTTTGACTTTGTAAAATATTTGTAAATATTAATTGGGGCATACATAGCCCAGAAAATATCTGACCGAGAAAACAGTGGAGTGTGGGGGCATCCTTGTCCTATTGACACTTTTCTAGTTGTATGTTGCACTGCTTTCATTGACTTACACATTTATATTTGTGTAAACAAAATTGTGTTAATCTTAAAACCCGCTGGCCTAATTTTGAAACAAATCTTTAAAGTTCATTCTTAATAATAGATTAAATCTACAAGTGATGATAGACCCTTGACATCCAGGGCAGTTTATGACATACTTATTTTTTATTTCCGTTTTTTAAGTGGAAATTTGTTTTAAGAATTGGTTAAACTTAAACATGTACAAAATGTACTTCCCTGCTTAATGAATGCATAAATGTACACCACAACAACAACAACAACAACAATAAAATGTTATTTGATATTCTGCATTTATGAAGCTGTCATTATATCTTGCAAGTCATCCTATCCTAGATTCTATTTATAGAGACGCTTCTTGATTTAGCATGTCTGCTGTCGAGCAAATCGACTGTACTAATAGATACATAATATGTATTACTGTTCCGTTAACTGATATACTGGTTACAAATACTATTACATAACTTGACAATATTTAAATAAAGTGGTTGCATTGGATTATTAAAGGTAATTTTTTTATGCTCAAAGTTATAGGTAAAACTGTTAATAAATAAAGCAAGAAAGTCTCATATGATTTTAGGAATGGCCTCCGTCTGTCAGTTTCACTTTCATGTCCGCACCATAACTTTTAAACAACTGAAATGTTTTTGAAATAAATTGGCACAAGTAATCACCATAATGATACTATGTGCAGAGCGCAATAATTTGGTTGCTACCCCCAAGGACAACGTCACACTTAAGGGTCAATTGTTAAAAAATCTTCATTTCATAATAAAAAGTCTACATTTCGTGTCCGCTCCATAACTTTTAAACCGCTGAAAAGTTTTTTTTAAATAACTTGGCACAAGTGATCACCATTATGAGACTATGTGCAGAGCACAATAATTGAATTTCTACCCCAAAGGGCAAGGTCTCAATTACAGGTCAAATGTTAGAAAGTCTACATTTCGTGTCTGTCCATAACATTTAAACAGCTGCAATGTTTTTAAGATAACTTGGCGGAAATGATCACCATTATGACACCATTGGCAGAGCACAATAATCAAGTCACAATGCTTAAGGTCAGGGTCACACTCAAAGGTCCAGTGTAAAAACACTTATTTTTCATGTCAGCGCTATAACTTATTGACAATTCAGAGGTTTTAAAATTACTTGGCACAATTTATGATCTCCACCATGACAAAATCTGCAGAGCTCAACATCCAGGTTGCTAACCCCAAGGTCAAGGTTATATGTCCTCCATAACTTTTTTACTTTATGGTAGGTTTTAAATAACTTGGCACAATTAATCACCATCGTAAGACTATGTGCTTATGATATGCATGGCACAACATCAACGTCATGGTTTGTAAAAGGTCAAGAAGTACACATTCATGTTCACTGCTGAAGGGGATTTAGCTTTTCTTCAGACTGCCTTGTTTTATTGGCATTTCTTGCTGTAATCTAACATTATGTTTTTAAACTTACATTAAGTGTTTAGGGATGGTTATTAGATGAGTTTAAGGTTGAGAAGTGTTGGAAATTGGGGAATTTGGAGAAATATAATGAATGCAAAATCCAGTATATTAAGTAAGAGCATGAAATTTATAGATGAGCCGTGTCATGACAAAACCAACATAATGCATTTGTGACCAGCATGGATCCAGACCAGCCTGCGCATCCCCGCAGTCTGATTAGGATCCATGCTGTTTGCTTACAACCCTATTAAAAGAAGAGAAACTGATAGCGAACAGCATTGATCCTGATCAGACTGCGCAGATGTGCAGGCTGGTCTGGATCCATGCTGGTCGCAAACCCATTATGTTGGTTTTGTCATGACGCAGCTCATATTTATTTTTTATGCAGTTTACATAAATAAGGAAAAATTTATAATTTTAAATATAAGTTTTAGTTATTGATCATTCATTTTACTTTAAAACTAAAAAAATAAGATCTGATAAAAACAAAATATTCAAAATTTGTGATTGTAAGGTGGTATAAAAAAAAAGACCCGGCTCATTAATATGCAAAAACATCATATTTACACAGCTATAATTAAGTCATGGAAAAGACAGTGTAGAAAAGCATTTTAAGCTTCCAAAGGGTGGCATATAGTTTTTGAATCGTCTGTCTGCTTTTTGTTTAGGCCATGAGGCCATCCTTAAAAAAATGTTTGTTTGCAGTAACGCGACCGACTCACAAAATTTGCCCCTACTCAAAAGTTTTTTTCATGGTCTGGATAAAAAAAATTTTTTTTAATCAGAAAATTATGCCTTTTAAAGGTTAATAGAAGAAATAAAATGTAGGTATTATTTAATTAGAATTCATTTATCAATTTATTAATTGTTACCAGATTATAAAAGCATAAATTGTCCAGAAATTTGAAATTCCATGTTTATTTGGGAGTACAGTTCAATAAAAAAAAAAAAAAAAAAAAAAAAAAAATCGACCTACCTACCCACCTTGAAAATTCTGGGTCGGGTTACTGCAAACAAACATTTTTTTAAGGATGGCCTGACTTTGTTATTCTTGCATGTATTTTGAAATAATTCTGCAGAAGTGTGTAGCTAGTTGAGATGATGTGTGTCACATGCAAGATAAAGGTTAGAAGGTCAAAGTTCAAGGTCACATTCATACTTGAAAAGGTTTTTTTATATAAGTAAATTGATCATCATGTCCAATCAACTAGGCATTAAAAGGGTAGGATATGATGAAGAAGTTGACCTGCTATTATCATGTCTCCATCTCAAATGTCAAAGTCACACTTTTATGTCCTATTAGTTATGTTACAAATTTTTCATAAATGTGTCCAGTCAACAATTCTATTATGCCTGAATGGATTGTTAAAGAACTTGGCAAAATATGTGAGACATGATGGCAATCTGGTGCATACAAAAAAACAAGTTGGCACATCTGGCCAATCTGATTCATGAAGCTGTATTTTTTTTAGATTTTGATCTTTAAATCCATAATACTTTCACTTTCAGATAACTACTTGATTTAAGTTATATGAATATAAAGAAAATCCTTGTACCTAGAGTTGTCATTAATAGACATGTCTATAAATTGTGAAAATTCATAAGCATATACACCAACAGAAGAAGGTGTTCATCTCTAAAACTAAGCTGTGGTTATAGTAATGGACATATTTCATATGTAGTAATGTTGAGAAAGACATCATGCAACAAGACACGTCATATAATATATTATATGAACTAAATAATTGTGTTTTTTACTGAAATCAATTAAACATGTATGAAAGTGAATTATAGACAAGTAATTAATAAGTTATTATTGATGCATCAGTGTAACATCAATATTTTTATCCCATATTGATATACATGTATTTTTGATATGCTTTGTTCTGAATCATTGACAGCTCTCACTCATACATGTATAATAAATCACAGAAAATAGTTTTAAACATTACAAGCCAAGTTAACCCATTACCAGATATCATGATATTAATGCCTTTTTCAACCCCCCCCCCCTTTTTTGGGGGGTCTCAAATGGTGAAAAAATGCCTTATTTAGGCCCCAAACACTTGTTTTTGTTTGAGAAATGTTGTTTAAAAAAGTGACCACTTTTTCAACCGCGCCCCCTACCCAAAAGATACATCAGGGGGTTGCCAGTAGGGTGATGCGCCTGTGCTCTGATTGGGGGCAATCATCACCCCCCTCATTACCCAGAAAATTTTGAACTTGTGAGAGGCTAAAAATGACCTCAGGTCGATCGTAAGGTAACGTGTAACCAACGCTGAAAAGCCTTTGACTCTATCTCAATCCATTGAGAAGTTGCAGCACTTTGAAATCAATTTTGATGGAAAAAATCAACGCAAAATAGTGATTTTTGGCAATTTTGAGAAGTCCCCTCCACATTGCCATGGTAACAGGAAATTTTAGAGCATGTTGTTACAAAGGCAATGGTCCAGTCAACATTTGTGCCAAGTTTGATTAGTATTGAAGAAGTTTTGATAGTTTTATAGCAATTTGAACTTGTAACGGGAGACTTTTCAATGAAAACAGCCATTTTTCACAAAATACTCATGCAGTAATGGGTTAATACAACAGAATATTATACAAGTTCATATAAACTAGTAGTACCTAGATAAATGGGTTTATTTTAGTGTTTACCTATCAATAAGTAAATTTTAACTATGACGATAATGTAAATGACTTGAGCCTACCATGTGATAATGTAAAATGTTTGTTTACATATTGTGAAATATTTTGAAATTGTGTGTACTTTATCCCGGAAGTAAAGAGGTGTGTTATTAAACCAAGTTTAGTTTCGGTTTCACCACAGTTATAAATGATCAGCCTTTTGTAATGGATGAAAAACGACCTTTATTGGGCTCAAAGTAAGATATTATATTTATTTTTGTTTTATATTTAGTGATTATTTTCCTGAAAGATAGAGTTTCCTTAAACTGGAACTTAAATCAATTTAAAATAGGTTTCATTGATGCATGACTGCTTAATTTCCTAACATATCAGGAGATAAATTTAATGTTTTTGTTGTACATTTAAAGTGTAAGAGCTGTTCAGATACCTTTAGTACCAGTAATCCTTAACCTAAATACACTTGAACATATTGTTTACCTTGACTATTATCTTGTGTATACATGTATAGGTATATTTACTTGTTAAACTTTTGACATAATTACGGAAGCATAGAGGTGACATTATATTTTCTCATGCCCATGAGATTTAAAATAAAATATTGACATTGAAATTTTAAAAAATACCTCAGATACAACAAAAGTTAAGATAATATGAAAGTTGCCTTGTCACAGACTACATTGTACTTAAAAAAAAAATGAAAGTTAATATGCGACTTCAAAATGATAAATTGTTTTACTCAGCATGTCACCTAATGTACTTCCATGCATACTGGATTTCAAAAAGTTTAAATTGTCCACATTTATTACACATTGTGAAGTTGTATAGCCTTATAACACTCAGCCCACATTCCTTGTTAATAGATTATTATTTTTTGTGCCCCCACTTTAGTGGCGGGCCCTTAGATTTACCCTTGTCTGTCTGTCTGTCAGTCCGTCCTTCTGTCCGTTCTCTTTTGTGTCGCACGTAACTTAAAAAGTATTAGACCTAGAGTCATTAAACTTTACAGGAATGTTGATCAGCATGTGTAGTTGTGCACCTGGGTATTTTCGTCTGGATATTTAGTATTTTTAGAGTTATTGCCCTTGACTTAGTAAAATTTGCAATTTTCAACTTGTGTCGCATGTTAATCAAAAAGTATTTGACCTAGAGTCATGAAACTTTACACAAATGTTGATCAGCATGTGTAGTTGTGCATCTGGGTATTTTCGTCTGGAGATTTTTAGTATTTTTATAGATATTGCCCTTGACTTAGTAAAATTTTGCAATTTTCAACTTGTGTCGCATGTAACTCAAAAAGTATTTGAACTAGAGTCTTGAAACTTTACAGGAATGTTGATCAGCATGTTTAGTTGTGCACCTGGGTATTTTTGTCTGGATATTTGTAGTACATGTATTTTTAGAGTTATTGCCCTTGACTTAGTAAAATTTTGCAATTTTCAATTTGTGTCGCACGTAACTCAAAAAGGATTTGTTGTAGAGTCATGAACCTTAACAAGAATGTTGCTCAGCATGTGTAGTTGTGCACCGGGGTATTTTCGTCTGGCTTTATTTAGTATTTTTAGAGTTATTGCCCTTGACTTAGTAAAATTTTGCAATTTTCAACTTGTGTCGCATGTAACTCAAGAAAGATTTGACAAATTGATCAGCATGTGTAGTTGTGCACCTGGGTATTTTAGTCTGGATTTATTTAGTATTTTTAGAGTTATTGCCCTTGACTTAGAAATTTTTTACAATTTTCAACTTGTGTCACATGTAACTCAAAAAAGATTTGACATAGAGTCATTAAACCTTACCGGAAGGTTGCTCAGCATATTTTGTTTTGCACCTGGGGTTTCGCTTGTGGATTTTTCCAGTATTTGTAGAGTTATTTCCCTTGATTTAGTAAAAACTGATTGGTCATAAGTATAAGATGATGACCTCTATTGATTTAGGGGTCATTAGGTCAAAGGTAAAGGTCACAGGGGCCTTGAATGTCAAAATGGTTTCCGCTGATTATCTTGAAAAGTATTCATCACAAAGTCTTCATATTTCACATAGTAATTGGTCATAACTAATAGATGACCTCTATTGATTTTGGGGTCACAAGGTCAAAGGTCAAGGTCACAGGGGCCTTAAATGTCAAAAGGGTTTCCGCTGATTATCTTGAAAAGTATTCATCACAAAGTCTTCATATTTCACCTAGTTATTGGTCATAAGTAGAAGATGATGACCTCTATTGATTTAGGGGTCATTAGGTCAAAGGTAAATGTCACATGGGCCTTAAATGTCAAAATGGTTTCCGTTGATTTTTCCATAATTGAACACTTCCATGTACCCATTTTTGGCAAGTTTCTGTAATAAAATTACCTATTATGTGAGTCAATGGCTAGAAAGGGGGGTATATGTGTCGTTCAACATTCTTGTTTAAAAATGATTTCAACTTGTTTTAAAATACATATTTTCTTGTTGCAGTCCAAATAAAATGAGTTATCCACAGGGCTATCCAGGTGGCCCACCTGCAGGACAGTATCCTGGAGGACCACCCCAAGGTCAGTACCCAGGGGGACCACCCCAAGGCCAGTACCAAGGCGGACCACCAGCAGGGCAGTACCCAGGGGGACCACCAGCAGGGCAGTACCCAGGGGGACCACCAGCAGGGCAGTACCAAGGTGGACCACCAGCAGGGCAGTACCCAGGTGGACCACCCCAAGGACAAGGTATGAACATTACTATGCTAAATGATTCTAGAAAAAAAACAATTTGATCATTTTGAAAGGTTATTTATAAGTGTTTATTGAAAAGCATATACAGCATAATATAAGCTTTAAATGAGAAAACAAAAACAATGTCTTTCTGGCTATTAATCAGTTAACATTTGTGACATTAAATAAGTTGCTCACAGTGAGTGCTGCAGATTTGATTATGGACATGGACATAAAAAATAATTGAGGAAACTAAATGTGTCAATGTGGCTTAAAATTAAAGTTTTTAACTCCTTTGCCATATTCATGTTTATCCTATGTTAAAATGCATTTGAATTGGAATCTTCAATTTATGTAACAATTATTCACATATAAAATGTAATATATGTAAAATATTGAAATAAATATGTTAAACTAATTGTAATCAGAAATACAATTATTTTTATTGACAGTACAATGTATATCTAAATTTCAGTTTTGTTTATATTATGTTAATTATTTGTGTTTTTGACGATGAAACAATAAATGTCGCGAATTGTAATTAATTTCCATGTACCCATTAAGGCTACCCAGCTGGAGGCCAACCACCTGTAGGACCTGATGCAGTTCAACCACAGTGGCAAGGTGAGATGCCAGACCAGGACGTGGATGATAACCCTAATGCAGCTGCTGCCCAACCTTCAGCTCCACCTCTGGAAAAGATGGACGAAGTACAAGGATATCACAATATTGGGTTTGATGGTTCAATGTTACCACCACCATCATATGATGAGGCAACCAGGGAACCACCACAGAGATCTGAAATAGCTGGGTAAGAAGTTAGGTCATTGTTAAGATTTGCTGTTTATAAAGAAATGCAGAAGATAATGTGCCTGCTGTTGAACTGTTTAGGTTGCTGACATTAAATCTTTAAGCCTTACCACCCTAGATACATTTAATGGACTTGTCCATCTTTTGCTCTGGACAAAACTATTGATCTTTTTTTTCTTTCTTAAATTTTCAAAATAAATACTGACGGGATAGTGCAGACCATGGTCAGATCACACCTAAGTGCCGACTGATTGTGGTATGCACTGGTCACATGGTGGAAATTCAAGTTGCCGACTGTAGGTTAAATATAAACATCAATATGTTTTGATCCAAAAATCCATCAATTTGCTTCAAACTTAGCTCAAATAGGTATAGCATCGTACTGTTAAATCGGTGTACATGTTTAATCCAACTGGTCACTTTTGTTGTGATTGTTCAGGAAATCTTTTCTACTGTCATTAGCAATGTTTCTCTACTCTGGCATGTACAAAAGTAATCAGTTCCTTGCGAAAGTTAAGGCAACTAGTACTGGTAAACTGTTTGACAGCATGCTCAGGAATGATGCTGTGGCTGAACTGTGTTCTGGTTAAGTCAATGCGCCATGATTCGGAGTAAAAACTACCAACACCGCATCCAATATATTTTGACCTTGCATCCAAAATATATCCTCTTATATTTTGAAATACTTGAAACTGCAAAATTCTAAATTTTGGTCATATTTTGTCAGTCATACAGAATGTATAGAAACAGACGTGTACATGTATGTAACTCACTGAAAGATTTCTAAATATTTTTTGTTGGTAATTGTTACTTTAGAGAAAGATTTAAATAAGAAAAGATTTATAGTAAATATTGTTCATTATGGCATGTAACATGAACAGTTAGTAATGTTATGAGGTTATAATACATTGTTGAGTACAATACTGAATTTTCTTGCATCTCAGACAGGATTATCTACCGTTTACACCGGTGCTAGAAAACTCTGTCTTACACCCACCATGTAAGACAAGTCGCTTGCTTTAAATGACGTCATTGAACCGGGACTTTTATGAATGAATCGCATTCTTAGGATGACGTCATTTTTCAGTTATGAATGAAGTTGTATGTTCATATGCTACTATTAGAAAAAAGTGCATAATGAGAATATGAGTTTTCATAATTTCTGTTCCGAAAAAAATTGACATGTCATGTTATATGCAAGAAGAAGAATCAAACACCAGCTGTTGGTACAGACAGGAATATCTAGCTCTCGGGTAACTGTTTAGCAGAAACTCGGCAGAGCCTCTTTACCGCTGTAAACAGTTACCCTCGAGCTAGATATTTCGGTCTGTACTGGCAGCCGGTGTAAGATTCTTATAATATTTGACAAGACAGTAGTACATATCATTGCTGTAGTTATTAATTCCGCAATGGACTTCTTTCATGTGAGGAAGCTATCCAGCTAGTCTATGGAAAGATGGTGGTTCTACTCAGGTACCTGAAATTAATGTAGTGAGAGGCACATGATGTCATTCTCCACCAGTAAGGTTGGAAAGCAACCATATGACCTTTATATAGCTTTGGTGTAACATAAAACTCAGCCAAAAATTGAATGAGGTTTTGAAGCTGTGTATAAGTCCAGTAGTATGTATTGTAATAAACAATTTATAATGAAATTGTCTTTATTTCACATCACCAAATCTTTGACATTTTGAAAGAACTTTGCAAGTTCTAGTACAGTAAGGATTTGATATGCACTTTTACTATTACTATGATACAGATAAACTAAGTATTCAAAATATTTAATGTTCATTTAGCATAAACTGATTAATTGAATGGCAATTGAATTCCTTCAGAATGCTGCTGGGGTTCTAAAGGGAAGGGGGCTTTCATATTGCTTGTAATACTATGATTATTGCTTGTTATTTATAGATTGCCAAAAATTGACGAGAATGAAGCTAGGCAAGCACTGTTAGAGTTTGTTGCCGAGAACTGTTGCTATGGTAAAGGTGCTGCAGAGAGCTTGCAGTTTAAAGACCTTGTACATTCTAGTGCATTTCATGTAAGAACTTTTTCACCCTGACACTGCAAAATTTGTATAACAGACTATGTATTGGTTAATGGCACATTACTTCTCAGAAATGAATACATTTTGCATTCTGTAGAAAGGGGAAATATGTGTTTTATAATGTTGTAATAAATTGATTAAGAACATATGATATGCAGATCACCTGAGTGAAAAGCTATGTCAGAAAGGTTGCAAAATGTAAACAAAGTGGTATTTTGACTTCCATACAAAATATCAAATCACTATAACTGTACTATAAATGCCAAAAACACAAAAGCAACAAAAGATGGCTCTGCTATGTGGTAAATGAATAACTTGTTGTAAAATCTTTAACAGGATTCCAAAAATATGAGGCCATGATGCTTGAGCAACATTCAAGTGATGTCATATATATGTGACGTCATATGTTGCACGGGAATGTGTTCTACGTCAATTAGAAGCTTTAATTGTTTGTCATTCATACAAAGTTTCATCATTTTATAATGAAAGACAAAAACATTATGGACAATTAAGTTATGGGGTCATTATCAGAACTTATTGAATGACCCTCGTAAAAAAGCTTTTAAGAAATGAAAATATTATTTTAAGGCTTAATGGGCCTTTCATGAAATTGCTGAATCAGCATTTCTTTAAAAACTAATATGTTGTTTATCTTTAACCTGAAAAATAAATAAACCTATTGTTTTATAGTGGACTTGCCCTACTTCAGATATGGAACTGTCCATTTTTATTTTAAGAGGTTTTAATAGCAAACATATAGAATTGAGCAATCAACAATAGACAATTTTAAGTCTTAATGCTGGTGTGACATCATTCTATCAAGTGTAAATCATTGCTTTTGATTGTATTACTTTACTTCCTTATGTGTCAGCAAACACTATAGATTGAAAGTTATAATTTGCTAATTACATTTGTAATTGTAACTATGAAATGACAGGTTTCTTTGCTAAAAGTATAGATATGTGTGCTTTAATAAGTATTTCAAAGTTAACATGCTAATTAAAAATACAAGAAAAAAAATGTAATGAAATACCAGACAAGTACTTTATACATTGATGAACCTTTGAATTATTGAATTGTTTTTTAATTTGTGGCATCTTGTCATATCATATCAAACTCTTTATCTCTAGGGTAACTTATTATATGCTTCATATCTTTGTTTTATTTATTTCAGTATACTTTGGAAACATTTGGTGAAGGTAGATCAACATCTTGGGCATTTGTGCCCTATTCTGGTAAGAGTTGATTTAAAGATATACTTAATAACTATCATACTTGTGTACAAGTTCAAAAGGATTTTCTTGCGGATGTACCAATTCAAAAGGATTCCTTCAGATGTACAAATTCAAAAGGATTTCCTTTCCTGTATACAAATTCAAAAGGATTAATTTTCCTTTCTGATGTACAAGTTCAAAAGGATTTCCTTTCCATGTCTATGTATTGAGGTGTTTACTATATGTATACTGAGCTTAATGACTTTATCAGTACTGCTGTTAAGACAATCATAGATATAGGCTTAGATGGGTGGTGTTATGGTTGAATGACTGAAATTCATTGCATCTTACCAATATACATGTAAGTGAAAATCAAACCAAGGACATCCTTTCGTATGACGTAAAGTTTCCAACCCAAGGTAGCTTTTTTTTAGGGTAATAACTCTAGTTTAAACTCTTTTATTATAGAGTGATTGTGATTTAAGTTGTAAATTAAAATTAGCCACTCTATAAGTCACTTTGTTAAAAGTTTCATATATGGAAACATATTGGTGATCCTTGTATTTCCTGTATTGAGAACCAGACATCTTAACTACTAGCCCCTCCCTTCTCACTTGATTCTACACATGTGCTAGTCTGTGTCTATACAATTTGTGCTTTTGAATATTGATTTATTAAAGTTACCTCTTATTGAAATAAGTTATTGAAGCATTTTGTTACCTTATTAAACAGGACAGCCTATAGATGGGCCTCACAATGGGCCAGCTCCTGGTCCCTGGAATATTGAAGCAAAGCCTCCAAACTTGTTCCAGAATCAGAAAACTGAAATAGAGGTCCCTCACACTGCGTCTGTCAAGGTCTGTGATTATTTGGTTTATCTTCTCTTTTTGAAATAGGAAAGAAAAAGAAAATTCATAAGAAACAGTTTTTCATGGTCTGTATAGAGTCATTAATTTCAAGTCAGTTATATGTAAGAAATTATACATTTTTGAAGTTGGTGAGATCATATTTGCTATGGGGAAAAACATTCTCTCTCCAATGTTTATTTCTGCCATTAAGATATTTTTATTTATTAAAGTAGACAGTGGGCATTTAGTTATTCAAAGATGGATCATGAGGATCAGTTCATGATCTTAATATTAAAATTTTTATTGCTTTTTTGCAGCCCTGTCATAACTGTATGGCTATGGGAAGGATTCGATGCCACAGATGTTTTGGGCGTGGAAGGGTAAGTTGATTTGAATGTTGTTGTTTTTTTTTGGCACTTTTGTCTATTTGCATCTGTACCAGGCAATGTTATTTACAAGTTAAGACCAATCAGGTCAACTTTGTAGATCAATTAAATTATATTTTGGATATTACAGGTACGCTGTAGTAGTTGCGCTGGTCGAGGTCACAAGACAGTTTACCGGAATGGTGAGCATGAGCATGAGAGGTGTCATTGGTGTCATGGAGACGGAAGAAGGAGGTGCTCTTCTTGTATTAGTTACAGTCATACTGATATATTGTCATTAATACAATTAAAAATCTATACTTTAAGAGAGTTTGTAATAAGTGATAAAATTCTGCAGATAAAATTTGTGCAGGTACCTTTAAACTTTAAGCTTTTTCAGTTGACAAGGCACTTAAGTTGTTTTTATCTGTTCAGTTTCAGAGATAATTGATTAAAGAACTCAAAAGGTCAATAGTCAAAGCTACCCTTTGAAGCAGTTTCATTAAAAATTAACGTTTTATAATGCTTTTAACATAGAATAGTAATTTTTCTGTTACAGATGTATGACATGCCATGGATTTGGAATGATAACATGTGTCTGTTGTCAAGGTCATTGTCAGCTGAAATGTTACATTAAACTGACAATACTCTGGTAAGATATTTTTATTTTAATAATGTTACATAGTTTGAACGATTTACTTTTATTTCATGAAACTGACAATACTTTAAAAAAACAGCTTAGTTACACATTAATCTGACAATACCCTGGTAAGAACAGCTTAGTTAAATATTAAACTAATAATAACCTGGTAAGAACAAAGAACAGCTTAGTTACATATTAAATTGTCAATACCCTGGTAAGAACATCATAGTTACACATTATTCTGACAATAATCTGGTAAGAATAGCTTAACTACACATTAATATGACAATATCTGGTAAGAACAGCTTAGTTACATATTAAATACACAATACTCTTGTAAGGAACAGCTTAGTTACACATTAATCTAACAATACTCTTGTAAGGAACAGCTTAGTTACACATTAATCTAACAATACTCTTGTAAGGAACAGCTTAGTTACACATTAATATGACAATATCTGGTAAGAACAGCTTAGTTACACATTAATCTAACAATATCTGGTAAGGAACAGCTTAGTTACACATTAATCTAACAATATCTGGTAAGGAACAGCTTAGTTACACATTAATCTAACAATACTCTTGTAAGGAACAGCTTAGTTACACATTAATCTAACAATATCTGGTAAGGAACAGCTTAGTTACACATTAATCTAACAATACTCTTGTAAGGAACAGCTTAGTTACACATTAATCTAACAATATCTGGTAAGGACAGCTTAGTTACACATTAATCTAACAATATCTGGTAAGGAACAGCTTAGTTACATATTAAATACACAATACTCTTGTAAGGAACAGCTTAGTTACACATTAATCTAACAATATCTGGTAAGGAACAGCTTAGTTACACATTAATCTAACAATATCTGGTAAGGAACAGCTTAGTTACACATTAATCTAACAATACTCTTGTAAGGAACAGCTTAGTTACACATTAATCTAACAATATCTGGTAAGGACAGCTTAGTTACACATTAATCTAACAATACTCATGTAAGGAACAGCTTAGTTACACATTAATCTAACAATACTCTTGTAAGGAACAGCTTAGTTACACATTAATCTAACAATATCTGGTAAGGACAGCTTAGTTACACATTAATCTAACAATACTCTTGTAAGGAACAGCTTAGTTACACATTAATCTAACAATATCTGGTAAGGACAGCTTAGTTACACATTAATCTAACAATACTCTTGTAAGGAACAGCTTAGTTACACATTAATCTAACAATATCTGGTAAGGACAGCTTAGTTACACATTAATCTAACAATACTCTTGTAAGGAACAGCTTAGTTACACAGTAATCTAACAATACTCTTGTAAGGAACAGCTTAGTTACATATTAAACTCATATTATTGCTATTTTATCATTATTTAACTGACAACCCAAGACTAAAATGCTGAAATACATTAATTGCCTCAATAATTAATCAATAACATTTTTCTGGCACCTTTGAATTACTCAGTTATATTTTCCTGAAAACATATGATTTACCGGATAATATTCTACTGACATCTTAAATAATTCTGAATAACATTTCCAAGAATGACTTTTAATGGACACCTCTGGAATTTCTCAGTAAGGTCCTTTCTGACAACACATAAATTACTCCATTACATTTGATTGACACTTTGAGAAGTACTTGATTATATGGAAATACATATAACACCTCAAAAATAACTATTACATTTTTCTGGCACTTCAAGAATTAATCAAGTACACTTTTCTGAAAACACGTTTATTCAATAACATTCTACCTTCTGTATTATTTTTTCAAGAATTACATAATCACTTTTAACAGACACCTCTAGACTTTCTCAGTAACTTTTTCCTGACATTACAAGAATTACTCCATTACATTTAACAATTACTTCAAGAATTATTCAGTTAAAAAATATTTCTTGACATCTAGAGAATTTCTTGATTACTCTTTCAATAACACATTAAGTACTTGATTACATTTTACTGACAACACAATAATTGCTTAATTACATTAATTTTACTGACAACACTTATTACTAAATTACATTTTAAACGCAACACAAAAGTTAATTAACTACATTTTACTGAGAACATAAGATATAGTCAATGATATTTTACTGATACAATTAAATTTCTGATTACATCTTTCTGACAAAGAATAACAACTTAAATAAATTTTTCTGACAACACAAGAAGTACTCCATTACATGATACTGACAGAAATAGGAAATGATAATGATATGTTGTCACTTTTCAGGACTAACCATTTACAAGACCATATTGTGGAGAGAACAGCTCTACCAGATCACCTTATACGTAATGTTCAAGGTCAGGTTGCATTTCAAGAACAACAGCTTAGAGTGAGTGAAAAAAAATAATTTAAAAGAATTATAGAATGTTTTATTCAAAAGAATGTTTAGTTTTTATCTTCACATATAATATTTTGAGCATTTAGAGGGAGATTACTGTTGTTAATTTTATTAAAACAGCCTAGGGTGAGTGAACATGCTCTCCAAAAAAAAGTAGTTTTTTATCCACCGAACTGTTTTGAACTTTGAATATGGGAGGATGAATCATTTGGAATAAGTAACAAATTTGAGAAATACAGTCATGTAAAAAATAAATCAAAATTGAATTTTATTTTTGTAACAATTTTTAAGGCATTTAGAATTTCTTTGTAAGACATAATCATACTTTAATTTTTCTCATAATTTTACTTAATATTATGTCTTTTTTTTTTTTTTTTTTTAAATGTTCAAGTACTAATATTAGGAAAAAGTAAAGGGATTCACATCTTGATAAGATTTAGAGATGAGTTTTTCCCTTCAGGTATGGGCAATTAATCACTTCCCAGATGCTGAGATAAATACTGCGTCTCAGAGGCTGGTTGCCCAGCATGCCACAGCATTTCCCACAGAGAGAATACTCATGCAGGTATGATATAACTGCTTAATCAGTAGTTCCTTATTTGAGCCGCGTCATGACAAAACCAACATAGTGCGTTTGCGACCAGCATGGATCCAGACCAGCCTGCACATCCGCGCAGTCTGATCAGGATCCATGCTGTTCGCTTACAAACCGTATAACAAGTAAAGAAACTGATAGCCAACAGTATGGATCCTGATCAGACTGCGTGGATGCGCAGGCTGGTCTGGATCCATGCCGGTCGCAAAGCCATTATGTTGGTTTTGTCATGACGCGGCTCATTTAAAGCAATTGTTAAAACTTCTACATTTGTTAAAGACTTTAATTTGATGGGTTGGCCCTGTTTTGAAATTGTAGTATGTCCAGGCCTGATACTGCTACTTACTTTTATTTAGTCAACCATTCATCACAATGAGGAGAACATTGGATTTGTAATCCTGGAGAGGCTGGTTCATTCCTCGAGGAAGGTGAAAATTCTCCCTGATAGTTGACCTCAGACATATTAAATTCATCTGTCTCTCACCGCTGATTCATATAGGATTAGAAGTAGCTTACTTGCAGAGAAATTGGTAATGACTAGCTAGTGAACCAGAAAAGCAGGTTAAGTGGACTGACTGCCATGATACCAACAAAAAAGTGTTTAAATTAGTTGAAACATCATACTTCATGTACTAACAAACAGTATCCCTTTATCTTCTTTGGGTTAGTCTGCAAAGCAAGCAAGTTTTATAAATTCAGATTCTTTAGGTGCATACATATTTATCTCACTCTATATGTCTGCAGCTTGAAGTCTTACTTGTGTATGAATTTTAATTAATACATTAAAAGATATTCATTTGGATGACCTTTGTTGTTTTTTTTGCAATAAATTTCCGTAAATTAAGATTGTTTACAAGATGTTTGTAACCAACAGAGGCACCAGGTGAGGATTATACCCGTGACACAGGCCTACTACAAGTGGAAAGGGCAAGATTTGGATTATTTTGTGTATGGATTTGACAAGAAAGTATACGCACCGTCATACCCACAACAATGCTGCTGTGGATGTAATGTCTTGTAGAATGTCACAGGTGAAATGGTTACAGGTCAAATACCAATTGGCGACATTTGAGTATTAAATTTGATACCATAATAAGTCTTAAATTTGGTTTTTATATGCAGAATTGTATTTTCCAAATTTAAGTGTAACCTTCTGATAGGTTAATTTTCAGTCAGTAAATAATAACAATAATTACTTGTTGATATTTAGTAAGTGGTGAATATCATCACTGATTGGTTGTTTTTTAACTAAAACCACTGAGAAACTGAAAATTCTAAATGCTTACCCAGGATGACATTAAAAAAGTCCTATTTTGTGCAATTAATGCTATTCTTGTATATTTTACACTGCAATGTTGTGTAATGGAGATTATGATGTAGAGGAGTTTTAGTATTATAGAAAAGTTGACATATTTAAATAGATATTACAGTATAACTGTTGTAAATTTTATGTTATTATATTAGACTATACCTTAACTAAAGGTTGATAAAAATATATATGTGTTATTGACGTATGTCACTATGTTATATTAATATGAATTATGCCCCAGTTAGTTGTAACCATGCTCATGTTCCTCTCCTAGCCATGGCATGGGCCTGAAGACAAAGATACTGGGATTACAAAACCATCACCTTAGTGCAGTAACGGGTTAACTTCGGTAAAATTATGTAAGGAGTTAATCTGTTACTGCACTAAGGTGACTAATGATAGATGCATTATTATATCTTGTTGATGATTTTAAAACCTTGTTTTGTATATAGATTTCTAATTGTTTTGCAAATTTCTTCATTTACCATTTGAATAAAAAACATACATTTTGCAGAATTCTTGTTCAGTTTTATATTGGGGAAGCGTTGTTTATATTTTTGTATTATGTAAGTCAAAACCATGTTTTTATTTGATATTTCTTTCATATATAATTAGGAACAAACTTTTAAAGTGTAATTAAATTGGGATTTTATTATTAGTTATTTAATCAACATTTTGGATACCTCAAATTAATTTTCTCTCTGGCTTTTCTTCTTCTTCTTCCTATTAGTAAGTCATCACCATTGTAAATTTAGGTCCTGCTATGCACATCTCCAAGTATGGAAGATTGGGGACTACTGTGCAGAAGGTCATTGAAAATTTGAAATAATGAGAGGCACAAGAGTTTTTCTCTATTATAAAGCTGGAAATCATCGTATGGTTTTAACATATAGAGAATTTCCAGTTTTACTAGTGGAGGAAGACCTCAGGTGCCCCTCTTTACATTATTTCAGACACAAAAGATACCACCAAATTAGGTTTATCTACATATATGTGAATTCTAACCTGTCTATCTTAATTTTAGCTTTTTTATTCTGAAACCCCTTGAAAATAACATTGGACAGTTTCTTTTATGCAACTTATGCAAGGTAGATATTTTGTACATGACTCGTTGATAATTTTTCTTCCTGAAAAAGCTGAAAGTAACAGTTTAACAACAACAACAGCAAAGAAATGGACATCAATGCAGGATGTAATTGAAATTTGTTAAGTGTTAACTTATTTGGAACGTATATAACATTATCGTATATATTTCAGATTGTATATTTTTTGTCCTTTATGTATACTTTTACATCAATTGTTTATTTTTATACTGAAGATATTTTTTTTTATACATTTTTGTTTGTCTATCGAATATGTTTAATGCAATATTCTTTTTAAATTAGTACTTTTTTTCAATTTTGTGTTAAGTGTTTAAATGACTTCTTCTGCCTGTTTTGTTTTTCCAATTTTTAAAGTGTCTTAATTAAATCTTATAATGTCAAAGTTTAGTTGATATTTTCATTAATTGACAAAGTTATTGTGGTTGAAAGGCTGTGGTCATTGACAGTGAATTACTCGACTCCAATTGAATAGGGTTTGAATCCTATTTGTGTATTTCAGGTGTATACCCAGCTAGCTTATATAAATGTAATAACTCAAATGCCCATGCGTGCCTTGGAAGAAAAAAAAATCATGTTGGGGACACCTGAGGTCTTTTTTTACCAGTTAATTGTTTCATGTTATCAAATGTGAGGTTTATGTAATCTTTTTCAACCTTTATAAGTATGATTTTTTTCTATACTTATTTGGTGTTCCCGCCCTTTATCTAAGACAAGTATTTTTGCTTAAGTTGAATATCAGACCTAGTTCATAATTTTGTCAGCATTCTATCAGTAAACGGGTAACATTTCAAGAAATTGTTTGTTAATAGTGATTTTATGGATATACACAATAGCATTAGAATACAATGGATCTGATATTTTTGTTTGCAACCAAAAATGCTTTCTCTAAGGTTTTTAGTATGCCCGAGTGAATCCATAGTTACTTCCCTTTTAAAGCAACTACATAATTTGCCTAACAAAGTTACTTCCCTTTAACAGCAATGTGTCATTTGCATGCCTGACTTATAAATACAATCATATGTAAAGGCTATGCTTTCTTTATAAATTTTAAAAATATATTATATATATGTATTACTAAAGAAATAGAAAAAAAAATCTAATTTGTTAAACATTATAGTGGAAGAACTCCATTGGTGTTGTGTCAGTGTTCCAAACAAAATTTCAGAAGTTTAATATATCTTGTTAAAGTATTTTGTTTTGCATGTGATTTATGTTAAGCATTAAATAATACTGTAATAATTATAGTATGTATAGATTGGTTTGTAATAAACTTAATGTTAAATGGGTTTTTATTTTCAGTTCTTCAGTATAACTTTTATGGGTTTTTTTCGTTCAAAACACACCCATACCCTTGTTTTTATCCATGACTGTAGATTGAACTTAAAATGATATAGAGATTTTACTGAAATATCACATATTTCTTATTTTAGTACTCATTACTTAAAAATCTACTGCAGTTTTTTAACCCACATTGAGTAGCAAAAGTGTACCAATATTTGAAGGTAATTTTAATACAAAAACAATAGCTGATATGACACCAATTGGTTAAAACTGCAGAGATATTTATGCAGTGTTAAGCAAGGTTTCAATGACTTGACCATGCCACAAGTAAGATGCAATGCAATAATGACTTGGCTATGCCACTAGTAAAGTACATGTATAAGCAATACTTAGATATGCCACCATTTACATGTAAGGCAATTATGGCTTTGCTATGCCACCAGTGAAGTGCAAGGCAATAATGACTTGGCTATGCCACCAGTAAAGTCTGAGGCAATAATGACTTGGCTATGCCACCAGTAAAGTGCAAGGAAATAATGACTATACTATGCCATCAGTAAAATGCAAGGCAATGACTTGGCTATGCCACCAGTAAAATGCAAGGCAATGACTTTGCTATGCCCCCAGTAAAATGCAAGGCAATAATGACTTTGCTATGCCACCAGTAAAATGCAAGGCAATAATGACTTGGCTATGCCACCATTAAAATGCAAGGCAATGACTTGGCTATGCCACCATCAAAATGCAAGGCAATAATGACTTGGCTATGCCACCAGTAAAGTGCAAGGAAATAATGACTATACTATGCCATCAGTAAAATGCAAGGCAATGACTTGGCTATGCCACCAGTAAAATGCAAGGCAATGACTTTGCTATGCCCCAGTAAAATGCAAGGCAATAATGACTTTGCTATGCCACCATCAAAATGCAAGGCAATAATGACTTGGCTATGCCACCAGTAAAATGCAAGGCAATGACTTGGCTATGCCAAAAGTAAAATGCATGGGCAATAATGACTTGGCTATGCCACCATTAAAATGCAAGGCAATATGACTTGGCTATGCCACCATTAAAATGCAAGGCAATGACTTGGCTATGCCACCAGTAAAATGCAAGGCAATGACTTGGCTATGCCCCCATTTAAGTGCAAGGCAATAATGACTTGGCTATGCCGCCATTAAAATGCAAGGCAATATGACTTGGCTATGCCATCATTAAAGTGCAAGGCAATAATGACTTGGCTATGCCACCAATAAATTGCAAGGCAATAATGACTTGGCTATGCCACAAGTAAAATGCAAGGCAATAATGGCTAATCTCAGTGCCACCAGTGAAGTGCAAGACAGTTATGTCTTGACTATGTCACAAGTGATGTGTTAGGCAATAGTGACTTTGCTATGCAACCAGTAAAGTCTAAGCAATGATGACTTAGTATGCCATCATTTAAATGTAAGGCAATAATGATTTAGTTATGCCACCAGTAAAGTGTAAGGCCAGTCAGACCTGACTGTCTACTGTTAGCTTCTCATTGTCAACAATTCAGTAGCGGTGTTGACAAGTAATATATAAATTGCTGGTTGAGAGTGTTCAAAGCCTGTCAGGGACAAGCCCTTGTTTCTTTAAAGAAAGAAACTTTACACTAATTGCACAGTACTGGTTGGTCCCAGGAACATATCCAAAGTGTAATGCACAATGGAGGTTTTAAAGAATATCTGTATAAACTAATTTTTTTATCTAAATCTTTTGCATAAACAATGTTAATAGAATGTTCTGAATTCCAAGCCTTTTACACATAGTTCAACAAATAAAAAAGCCTAGCTGGTATAGTTCTTTCCAATGCTGTTTTAATTGAACTGATCACTGCTATGGGTTTGAATCCCGACAGGGACTTTGGATTCTTTCATGTGAGGAAGCTATCCAGCTAGCTTATGGAACGTCGGTGGTTCTACTCAGGTGCCCGTTCATGCCTGAAATAATGCACGGAAGGGCATATGAGGTCTTCCTCCATCAGTAAAGCTGGAACGTCGCGATATGACCTTTACTGTGTTGATGTGACATTAAACCCAAAACGAAAAAAATTGGACTGATGGAAATGAATGCAACAAAAATGAGAATATGTCTTGTTATAAAAGAAGCACGAACAGCTTGCAATAAACAAGGGAATAAATCCATACAGCCA
Source organism: Ruditapes philippinarum (assembly GCF_026571515.1). Lineage (NCBI taxonomy): Eukaryota > Metazoa > Mollusca > Bivalvia > Venerida > Veneridae > Ruditapes > Ruditapes philippinarum. The sequence continues at coordinate 36,350 of NW_026859587.1, read as the reverse complement.
TATATATATATAACAATAAGAGTTACCTCCCAAATAGGATTACGTTCAATATTGGTTTGAAAGAACGAGATCAATAACTTTTTGCAATTTATTCAGGACTTCAGCCCTTTTGTAAAGGCTGGACATTCTGAAATGATATTAAAATATATCAAAATTTAGCTTAATCAACATTTTGTCCATGGCGGAGTGGTTACGGTCATTGACTGCAAATCACTTGCCTGTCATCGTTGTCCTCGATTCTCTCATGAGAGAAAGCTATGCAGCTAGATTAGGGAATGTCTGTGATTCTACTCAGGTTCCTGTTTGTGCCTGAAATAATGGACAAGGGGGCACCTGAGGCCTCCCTCCACAAGTTAAAGCTGGAAAGTTATCAAAAGACCTATAATGTAAAACCCAAACCAAAAGAAAGAAACAAAAAAGTATTTAAAGGCATATACTACAGTTACATTTATTAGAATGAAAACTATATTTAAATTAAATTAAACTCTGCATGTTCTAAAAATGATAACAGAAACATTTTAACAAAAATCCTCACTTATGAGATTATATGCCCTTCTGTAATATAAAAAATCTGGTAACAAAAAGAAAATGCAACTGGAAAAGCCTGTAAAAAAATGTGTAAATTAATTGTCTTGCTTTCAAGCAGTGCTACTTGATACTAAATTAAAAAAAAAAATTAAAAGTATATAAAAGATTATTATATCCAGCGTACAAATAAAGTGGTTTGAACACACTAAATATATTAAATGGACTTCTTCATTGTCAAATCTGGTCAAAGCTATTCATTAATTTTAGGGAAATTTAAAAACTAGTATTGACTGAATAGTAACCAGTGCAAACCATGATCAGATGCACAGGTTGGTTTAAACATATTTTATTTAGAATATTTGTACATGTGTAAATAACAACATAACAATAATTATAGATTTTTGCCGAAAGCAGAAGCTTATAGAAGCCATTATCTAGATGCACAGGTTGATCTTGGTCTGCACAGGTCACATGGGTAGATTCAGTCACTGCTTAAGCAGACTTAAGTTTAAATACTACTGTATAACACTAATACCTATTTTTGAGTTTAAGCTAATCATCAGGAGTGCAGCTTTTTTATTGTTAAGTCTTTCAATCATGCTTACAAACTCTCTTTACATAATTATGTTATAAGTTCTTGATTAAGATCTGGCGCTGCATTTTGATTGTGTTTAGTTATATTGATAAAAATATCAAGAAATCTTTGAACGCAAAATAAAAAATTCAAGTACAAATTTGCTTGTGAATGACTGCAAACAAGTTTGAATGCGATACAAACTTACCATATTGAAGACAAACACAGGGTCCTACCTGCTTTTATCATTTAAATGTCCATAGATCAATAAAACGGGAACAAAATTCAACAAATCTATTTACAAATAGGCAAGTCAGGGTTTTTTATTGCAGAAGTCTGTGTTTGTCAACTATTTAAATCAAACAGATTTTTGTTGAAACTTTTGTCACATGTACAGAAAGTGTTTTGACTGTGAATTGAAATGAGGATAAGCATATTTTAAAGGTATAGTATTTACATATTGATTTCTTTTCATGTTGTGATAAATTATACAGATAAAGGATATGCAACTTAGAAATACAGTTAAACCAGAATGAGTAGACTGCTATCACATGTTTTGAAGCATAACAGATTTACAATAAAGCATTACGCCTCCTTATACTTTACTTTACAGCATAACACCTCCAGATTCCTGCTGATTTTATGAAATTTAAAAAAATGTATATAGTAAAATGGGCGAATAGAGTGATTTAATATGGCTTTTATTATCCACAAAAATATTTATTACATGTTGAATTATCCAGGCATTGTCATTATACTCTGTTAGTTTTAACACGATTACTAGTTTATGGCTGTTGGTGGTTTTAATTTCCAACCTTCTCGAGCCTGAAACTTATGAACTCTTCTCCCAGTAGAAAATTTAGTAATGCTTTTAAGTGTCCCTATGACCTTTAAGATGTCCTTGATATTTGGTTAAAAACACCCTAGTGTCCTATAGCACTTTAAGATGTCCTTGTATTGTTGGACAATCGCCTAAGCACTAAGCCCTGCCTCGTTAACCTATAGTAGTGTTGGCATGGGTGTCCAGTTCCGGTTCCTGATATTTTAACCTGTATCACACTAACAATTTTAATGGACATGTCGCTCTTTAAATCTGGACAAAATCATTCATCATTTTTAGGGAGACTTTCAAACATAAGTACTCACTCAGACTGAATTGCAATCCTGTGCAGACCATGATCTAAGCCTTATCTTGGTCTTCACTGGTCGCATAGGTTGATTAACAAATGCAGTCAGCAGACAGAGTGTTTTATAAAAGGATTAGTATTTAACGATTTTGGTACAAGATTATTCATTGACAGCTCCAACTTCTGTGGAATGGGTGCATTTAAGATATATTTTTGGAGTGATGTAAGGTTTTATGCTTTTGCTAAACTTAATGAACAATTAATATGATTTAATTCTATAAATTTTGGATCACATTTCATGTATTATTGCAAATTTCCATGTTTGTTTGTTTTTCTAGTTTGATTGCATGTGAAATATCTTCTTATATGAACAAAGTATGTCAAAGATTGGCATAAACAATTTATAATTGGTGTGCAATTACTTGTAAATAGTTATTTAATAGCAACAAATGGTCCATAAAATCCTTTAGTTATCCATTATTCTGGCACATTATATACATTTTCATGATAATTGTTCTCCATGCAGTTAAGCATGCCACCTTCATAAAAGCTTTTCTTCGTAAAAATAATGTGCCTATTTTTCATATTTCTATGTGCATAAAACTTTGTAATTAATGCAATAATTGTGGCATGATGTCATTTCACATCTGATATATTGTTTATATTATTCTAAAGATATTACTAAAACAATTAATTTTTCTGTTATTCATGATTTATACTTGAATGAATGAAATATGTTTTAAATATTCGGTACCAAAAAACAACAAAGTTATTTTTGAACAGAACAGATTTTTTAAGCTATTTTTTTTATACATGACTTATGATTAAGACAGACCAAATGCAGATAACTATGGTCATATCATTAGAATGACTGAATGATTATGTAAATTGCAGATTATTTTTATGTTAATATCTTAAAAAGCTTACATTGGTCTTGTTCATTTTAGGATGAAGTATTTTATATATCTGCTTAAATTTTCATTCATTAATTATTATATTACTTTTCTTTTGCATTGACATTATTATTCAGCTCATCTAAATATTAGATTTTTTTACTGTTAAAATATCAAATATAATTCACTGTTATAATTATTGTTCAGCTACAGTGAAATATATTTGATTACTTTGTACTGTACTGTTTTCTGTTTTAATAATCAAGCACTGGAAAACAATAAAATGTTTAATATTTCCTTATCCCACAGTACACTACATTGATTATCCTTGAATAAACCTCTTGCATGCCTCTGTTGCACTCTGAGTGGTTAAGGTAGGTGATTTCTTACCCTTGTCCCAACATGGTGAAATGATGCCATTGTTTTAGGTTTCTATCATGTAAGGAAGCTAGCCACTCAGCTTGCACAAGATTGGTGGGTCTGTGCAGGTCTGCCTCTAAGAAATTTGCCATAAATTTGACCTTTAATATTTGTGTGACTTAACACCACCCCTAGCTACCCTAGCCCTGACAACCCCACCACTCATAACTTCACCTGCAATTAAATTGTACAAAGATCAAGGGAGATAATTAGAATAATATTTTGTGACTGAATTCCTGCATGAATTCCTAAGATGATCCAGTATAGATCAACTATTGTTGACAAAATAACACTGTAGCTGTCAATAGTGTCATAGGTTATCATACCCAATTTTATCTGATTTCATAGAAAAACAATAACTTTACTCATTCAGTTTACCTCACATTCAGAAAACTCTTTAATAAGTCATGATACCTGTAAACCAAAACCCTAATGCTTTTTCCTTTACTTTAAGGCAATCAATAGAAATTCTGTTTGATTTTGAATTGATAAACTCGTGCTGAGCATATGTGTGCCAATTGTTCTGTTATTGAATTGAAAACATGCCTTGTTCAGGGTTATTGGGCTTGAATGGAAGGTTGATACATGTTTAACTAGGATTATTAGGTTGCTAAGTAAAATATTGATTAGTAACTTATTTGAAAGCATTATTACTATAGGTTTTTATTATTTTGACACTATTAGATTATTGATGATTTTTTTTTCTCCAAACATTAAGCATATGGTATGAGGCATTGGTCAAAAGTGTCAGGCCTTTCACTCATTAATTGGTGGCTATTTTAGTATGGTATTCTGCTATAAATATGTTGAATAAAACATACTAACTACAATTGATAATAAGTAAGGAATTTTTTTTTTTAAATAATACATCAATATGTTTTCATTGCATATTTTTTCTTTCAGACTTTGTTACCAGTATGTTAATTTGAGTTTGTAATCATTATTTAATTATATATGGGTTAAATATGGTATGTAATGTATTACGATTAAATTGCTGTCCGGTTTTCAGAGGATTTTTCATGCATAAGTAGCCATAGAAAACCATTTGGTTTTCGAAATTCAGAGGTTCCGGTATTTCGAAGATATTTTTTCAATGAATTTATACGGAAAAAATATGCGACTTTTAAAATTGTCCAGGTTTTCATTGGGTCCTGTTTTCTGTATAGCCATGCCAGCCTTCACATGTACTTGCAAGCATCTATCAGACATTGATCTGCCATAAATGTTATTTTTGATTCCAATATTATTTTGATAATGAAATCAAATTTTTGAAAATAACTTAGGCCTGTTTCGAATTTTCAAAAACAAAAAATCATACTGAAAATGATTAGAATTGACAACCTGATCTCTTTATTCTCATGAAAAAAGAAAATATGTCATTATCTCTGATTTCAAAGGTATTTTTGCTTTCCCTTTTTCAGTGCCACTGAATGAATTACCTTTTTTTTGCCACATTGATCAGAAGTCATCCATCATGTAAAGATATCCTGGCTTCTGCTCTCATTGTTTGACAAATTAACGGAGGATAAAAACTGACAGAAACAACATGTTTGGTTTTTACCCTTTACAATTACCTTTACAATAGTTTCAATCACTAGGGGGCCCTGTGACAAAAGTGTTATTTTATTGAAGAGGAAGACTATTCTGTCCATTGGTCAGAAGTCAAGTTGGATTGTTATGACATTTTATAATGTAAACACCAGCAGGCAGTCGGCCATGCTCTGTTTGAAGACATTCTATCAATAAGGCTCAAGTGTCATCTATTAAGTAAACATTATATTGATGTTAAAAATCTATGAGAAAATAGGATGTAGCTAATAAAGAAAAACATTCTTTTCACTTTAGCTTTCTGGTGTTTTGATTTTGATATTATAGGAGTGAAATACGCTTTATTACTTAAGGCGGATTTGAATGTGCATGGTGCTTAGTTAACACTTTCCCTGCTGAACATCTTAAATGGACTTGACTATCTTTCAATCAAGTTAAAACAATTCATCATAAAAGGGAAAATTTGAAAATATTTACTACACTGTACTGACCATAATCAGATGGCACAAACTTTCGGCTGATCTTCGTCTGCACTTACTCAGGTAGCATGGGTATAATCAGTTACCTGTCGCAAGTTGTGCTTACTTGTTTGTTTTCTGTTAAATTATAATTGTCCCCATGCAGTGACAAAATATTTTAAAGCACATACTGTTACTGCATCCATGCAACACCTTCACTGAATATATATTTACAATGCAAAATACCATTACATTAACTTGGACTTGAAAGTTTTATCCCAAGTTAACTTTGTTTCAAGGTTTAATGAACCCCCCCCCCCCAGTTTAAAATTGTTTCAAGCAATTAGTAATGGTAGCTGATTTTTCTTTTCAAGTTTATCCTCCTGTTTCTATTTTAACATCTCAATATGTGCTGCTTTCATTATCCTTATAAATATTATAAGATGTTCTTCTCAAATCTTTCCATAATTTATGCACTTGTCTTGCTATTAGTAAACAGTCTTACAAAAATAAGTCATTATTTTAGAGTTTTCTAAAGTATCTATCTAGTGACAGTTTGATTGTAGGAGTGTGCTCACTGGCCTGCCTTTATAATATATGTACATGATGTAGTATAAAACAATTTCAGCTTTTGTTGTTGGATGTCAAAGGATTAAATTTCTATCATTTATATACTTGATATAGCAAAAATTTTAATGACATCAATATAAGAAATCTTGATCATAGATGGCTGGGTCAGTCTGGTGTATTAGGGGTTGGTCTATTAATAAGACACATTGCATTGTGTTACAAGGATTACCAACCACCTGGACATAACAAGACAAAAAGATAATATTAAAGAAATCATATTGACTGTTATTACATAATTATTATGACTTCATAAAGAGGTTAAGTAAGTGCTGATTTGGACACCATGTAGTGATATTACATTGTATTTTTGAAGATCTGTGACCCCTACGTATAACTGTTAGATAAAGCAAGCTACAAAAAGTGTAATGTTAATTGGTATGAGATGGAAGGCTGGTTTTGGATAAATGGCTGTATGCTTTGAATCACCCTCACCTCTTATTGCTGTGTACTTAAATCCTAGGGATGTTAGGTAAATGGGGCCCCTGGAGTCTCTTTATATGGGAAAACTAAGTTCTGATTGATTATCGTTAATTTAGACTTCTGCAAGGTCTGTTTTAATGCCAGGCAAAGCACCTGCAAGTGCATCTTCCCTAATTAAACTGTAAAGTTCCAATAATAATCTTTACATTGTCAGTATGACTTCAAGTTCAACAAAAAAGGCAAATTTTGATCGTGATCATTGTGCCAATACTATGCACTATTTTACTATATTTCCATCAATATTTGATAAAAAAATATTTAAAAAAAAAGAAGAAATTTTGTAACTTTTTGTTGCATTTTGAATACTGACTTTTGCATTGTGTGAATATTACTATTCAGTCATATAAGTATGTTTAACTTAATATTTTTAAAATGAAATAATAATACTAGAAAAAAAACACTTAAATTTAATTAAACCCATGGATTAATCAGTAAATATGTTAATGTAATACAATGTAGAATTTTTCAGGTGAGCTGTTAAGCATAATATATTTAATCAATGTCTTGCAGAAAGTTTATTTTACACACACCTGATTTATGTAGAAATGCTGCACAATGTTAATCAAAATGTGAAATTGATTTTCCTCCAGCCTGATTCTATCTTAAACAACATTTAATTACAGTAAATTGTGATTGATCAATGCAAAACTAATTGCACATTGCAGGAAGTAGGTTTCAGCTAGCTCATCAGCATAGATTCAAATCATACAGTGAAAACAATGTGAAATGTGGGGACAAAACAGAACAGAACAGAATTGTTCCACCAGATTTGTACAATGTGAAAGAAAGACAAAGTGAGTGTTTGCATGTCATGGTGAGTCCCTACAAAATCTTTTTTTGTTGTTAACTTTGTTTCTAAATAATTTCATGTGAGAATGTTAGGTCCCAAAGGTTGATTGTTGATTGTAACAGTCTCTTAACCCATAGAGTGTTGGTTGGTCCATTTTAAGGCTTACCATGCAAAATATCTAAAATGGACTTGATTTTCTTTCAATATGGTCAAAACTATTTGTCAGCTTTAGGGAAATTTTCAAAATAAGCACCAACTGAATTAGCTAACAGTGCAAACCAATTGATCAGATGGCAAGGATATGGCAACTGACCTTTGTTTGCACTAAGGTCAGTTGCTGCTAGCATGCTAAGGGTTTATGCAAGAAAGGACTTTTAGTTTCGAGCAGGTAACATTGACTACAAGTTGACACCAACATGTTGTAGAACATAGTTGTTGTCTAATAGAATTACAGCTATGTTTCCTCATATACCAGCAGTGCTAGTTATTATCAAAAAAGAATCAGACTGTAAATGAGTGGTTCCTAGTAAGCTTCAAGTGTTTTTTTCACAATCAAGCTTTAGAATAAATACTAGCTATCAAAACAGAAAAATAATCATATGAAATTGTCCGACAAACTGTCCTTTAAATGAAATTAACTGCCTGCTGTAACTTTGCCTAGAAGCTCTGTTGAATTTTAGAAAGCGTGTGAATTAAACCCCCCAAAACAAAGATATTTTATAAGCTTTTCCTTTAATATGCATCACAGCTCTTATTTCAAAAGTACACTTTTCAAAATAATTTAATTTTCACTTTAAATTCTCACAAAAGAAACAATTTATTTTCAAGTTGAAAGTTTATTTTCACATTCAAATTTATTTTTAGTAGTTTTACATTTCAGACTTGTTTGTTTTGTGATAGAAAGCCCTGTAATTGTCACAGTATGTTGATGTAACTTGTCACTTACAGCAGGAAAGAAGAATAAAAAGGTGAGAGATAGTCTATTACATTATGTACTTTGTTTAAAATATATTATATGTTTAACACCTGTAACTTTATTATAGTAGCAAGATTTAGAGGTGTTTAACTTCACTGCAACAGTTTCTATACCTTTATATAAATTACAGCAGTCGTTTGAGGATTTAAGAGGAGTAATTTCACTTTAAGTTGCAGCAGAGTAATGATTTAAAAGATATTTTCAGTGTATTTTTTGTTATTGATGGCTGCCATTACAGTTGTCTGTTGTGAAATCTAATGATTCTTCATACACTGAAAATATTTAAGTTCTACGAGGGATTCTAACTGAAGATTTTTTTTTTGCTCCTTTTTGAGATACTACCTTGTAATCATTATATGTTAGTTTATGCTTGGTATATGAATACAGGGCTATATGGAGAATTTGCAGATCATTTTATTTTTGATCATCCGTATGTCCGTCTGTCTGTAATTCTGTGTGTCCGAATAAATCTTTAATCCCGCCATAATTCGCCAAAATGGACTAAATCCACTTTACAGTTTTCCTAGGACTGGTTGACAAAATGCCACTTTTAAATTTGCCACCAGTATAGAGCCGGGCCAATATTTAAAAGAAAAAAATCAATCAATAAAACACCAAAATATTTTTAGCAGATTTACAAATGATCTCTTGTACAATGGGTTAAAACATATTGAATACATATGGCTAAAATACTGGGGAACAATCATGTGTCAACAGTAGTCGTAATTTTCACAATTCCTGTGACAAACACGTCTGCTTATTTTATCTGTATATTTTCATTGTTTGGGGACATTTTAGCAGATTTGTAAATGGCATCACACTTATGTGTTATATGGTTTTATATAGATAATGGACAAAAGGAAGTAAACAGTCTGTGTTGGACTAATACCATAGATTATAAATTTCTTCTATGATATATCATCAATAATACTTTTAAAATTCATTTCTGTGGAATACTTTTTTCTTCTTACATTATAAATCAAGTAAATCCAATGAAGTGGAAAATAGGTTTTGGCGATATTATAAATCAAGTGGTGCTACAAAAGAGAGAAGTATTTGATTGTAATTATCAGTTTTGAAGTTTTGCATTGTTAATATAATTGGATGCAATCAGGCAATGGGAATTATTGGACAGCCAGTTGTTAGCAGCTATGAATAAATATTGATAATTTAATCTGTAAGTATACAATATTTTCATTGATTAGATATTCGATGGTACCCAAGCTATGTTATACAAAAATTCATCAGAAAACAGGATACATTAAAGTAGCATAGTTGCTTGCTTGCTTGCCTTGCATTAAGTGAGGGGCGAGCTTGATAAGCATGTTATATGAATGAATATGAAATAAATAGAGGATATTGAATGAGTGTAAGTTCAATACTGAATTTATTAAACGAGTTGAATAAAATGATATTATGCGAGCCTCTGGCGAGCATAATATTACTTTATTCAACAAGTTCATTAAATCCAGTAATGAACCTACACGAATATGATATTTTATTTATCACATACCAATAATAAAGACTGTTTAAAGTGAAAAAGAATCACTCCATCAAAGCCCTTATAGTATAACGCAAACAATGTCACATCAAAAAAATGCACAGCCGTGCAATACCATTTTAACGGAGTTGCAAAAGCAGCATGGGTATAAACAGTATGCTCACAGCTACAAATTGAAGTCTATTGGTAATACTGTAAGTTAAGGGAGTTATTAAAGTTAAAAGCTCGTATTTGATTCTGATGTTGACTAGTCTCTGGATGTCCTAAAAGACACACATTGCGTCAGAAATGACTACAAGTTACAATCTCGAAGAAATAGATTTAAAACATGTTAGATTTTTATCATAGGAAGAAAAAAAGCACTGAATGTTTGTCACAAATGTAGCAAAATGTAATCAAAGCAGTATTTTGACTTCCATACAAAATACCAAATCACTATTACTGTACAAAATATGGTTCAACTATAATAATGGCCAATAATTTCATTTTAGTAACAGTAATATAGGTCAACAAAATTTTTAAAAAAATAATTTCAGAAATGATAAAAAAAGCAATTTTGCATGTTTGCTAAATGGTAGGAAAATTAAAGACTATTTATACATGGTTAGAGTCAAAGGCACTTTAATACTACCCAGATTTTGTTAAACATGAAAAAAATAGCACCAACTCGAGTACTGTAATTAAAGGAGATCCACAAGCATAAAAACATGAAATTTGAAAGTCTTACATAAATCAACAGTTACTAGGGCACATTAAATGGAAAAAAATGTGCAAAATATTATAAAATACAAAAATGTACTCTGAATTTATTCAAAAACTGGTATTTATTGCGTTAGTTGTATCTGATCAAATACCATTTTTATTTTTAGGTAAATTTGCACAACAAAAAAGATTACTCTGAACAGGTATTTTAGTAAAACCAAAAGGTTTGAGCACATAAGCTTTTGGTTCAATCCTTTACCAAATGATCCAAAAATCTTGAAAAAAATATTTCCAGTCCATTCATTTGTAAAAATCTTGCTGGAGTCTCTTTCATAAAATGATACAGTATAGTAATACAGTGATAGTCATATTTTACTTTGTGACAATATGATGTACTGTACAAAGTACATGGATTATAATATATTTTAATTCTGTTTTATCAATTGAAAATTTTTGTCATCATGTTGAGGTGTGTAGCTTTAAATGTAATCAGTACAGTGAGTGAAGTGTATGAAATATTGTTTCAATTCAAAATTCCTTCTTGTTTTCTTTTTTCTTGCCCTTTTGTAGGTAACAGGTCTTCAAAGTATAAGTGTAAAAAAAAAATTTAGAAAATCAGACAAGTTGGCAGGAAGTGTTACCTTGAAAGCCACAGCATCTTGTGAAGTAACAAAAGATGAGATAAGATTTTCAAGTTTAAAAGAAAAAGCTGGAGGCAAATGACCAGTTAGATAATAGAATATTTGATCAAAAGATATGTAATATATCTTGTTTTGATGCCACCATTAGAATATTAACAACATCTTTTGAATGGGATTGAATGAGATTTAAGCCTTTAAAATGACTTCTAAAGTAGTAATTCAATTCAATTGATACACTTTATTTGATTCACCTAAGTGGGGTTTTATAGCTGTATTGCAGAAAAACAAGTTATGCAGAAAGTTTCCTTTTGTTCAGTCTCATTAAAGATTAAAGGTCGGCAGACCCTTTTATGGTCAATTTATTGGATAATTTGTATTTGGGTACTTTAATTATAATATTAGCCAATCTGTCATTTTTGCTACTGGCTATTATAGGCTATCTGTTACATTGAATTGGTTAATTCGGCAGATTTGTTCGGTTATGCGGCTATTATACCTTGCGTTTCATCGGAACATTTTGCCTCTTTAATCTTGTTAAAAAAGGCAAAGGGGGGATTATGTGACGGGTTTGTATAAACAGTTATTCGTATGTACTTAATACGGTAATATAGGACTTAATATTAAAATGTGGCATTAACGTTTTATAAACATACTTGATAAATTTCAACGATACTTGCAGATATTCGTAAACTGTTGTAATATTAAATTTGAAAACACTTATTCAATGCAGTGAATTACTGTATAAATTTTGGATTGGATTATTTGTGTTTGCGAATGATAGTAAAAAGAATCAATGTGAAGTTATTGTTGAGTTTTTAAACTGCTGATTTTATTGAAAAAAAAGTAAAGGAACGGAAGTTAAGTTTTGAAACAACAAGTTGGAGCTTAACTACAAGAACAGGTAAAAAATGATTTTGATAAAATGGCAAGCTTTATTTACAATGCAATTAAAACTAATTTAACTTATCATACTCTAAATAACTTAAATGGATATGTCCATCCTTCAATGTGGACAAAATCGTTCATAATTTTTAGAGAAAATTTAAAAATACATACTGACAAATATCGAAATAAGATTTTGACCAGACTGCACTGATATTTGTGCTGGAAAATCTTATACATTGGTGGCACAGGTATATTCAGTTGATGGTTATGATTATCTGTTTCTTTTAAAATATGTAACACACATTTTATTATATGAAAATGTCTCGTAAAATTTGATTTTTTTCAGTTTTTTAGTATATAATATGATAATGCTCGAGATTGGATTAATATCAGTATAATATATGAAATAACAGCTCATTTTAGGATATAATAATTATATACAAAATAAACTTTTATACTGACTAAATTGTCACCATTCAATAAAAATAAAGCTTTTATCTGGATTAAGGTAGATATTAGGATAATGTCAAAGTTTTTGCTGAGGCAATTAAAAAGAGAACAGGGATTTAAAAACAGATTATAATTTAGGATAAGCAGAAAATGAGAAATTAATTGATTGTTCGTGGTATAAAAAATTGTCAATAGTTTGATACCATGAGTATTACCGGTAAGTGTATTTTATAAGTTTCAGTTGTAATTATTTTAATCTGAGCAGTTTGTTTTAATGTGTAAGCTTTACTTTAATTTAAGACTTAAATGTTATTATATAAAAATTAATAGATTTAACATGAATTATTATGTAAATGGAAACTGGAAGTAATGGGGGCAGCCGGCTGGGGGCAGGGATGGAGGTTCTACCTTCACTTTAATACTTCAAACATTTATTTTTTCCAAACTGTAAAAGATGCAAAAGAAGAAATGATCTAAATTGCATGAATAAATGCATTCATATTTTTGATATTTGAAAACAGAAATTTTATTATGCTTGATCGTTAAGATGTTTGCTTCCAGAAGATAACAAAAAATCTACTGATAAACTAATGTTACAAAATTTTTGTTCAAAATTTTTCCTGCCACTGTTGTAACATTATATTTGTTACTACTTAAGGATGGTTTACTGATGATTTTATATCTTTCTTTCTTGAATTAAGAGACCAGCAATAATGGATTTACACATTAAAACTAACTAGATCAGTATTTACAGTTTACTTATTTATTTTTTTTATATAACTTACGATCAGGTCAGTCATGTTGCTTTAATATCAAGAAATTAAATTGTAAATGTATAAAAAGTAGTTAATCAAGGTTCTTACATACCTTGACAAGTGCAGCACAAAAATGAAAAAAAAAATCAAATACAAATGTATTTCAAAAAAGGAAACATAATAGCATAAATTACTTATGACATCAACTTAAATTCTGAATTTTGATTCTTAACCACTACTGAACTATTAGTAGTGAATGTTAAAAATATTCACATCATGTGTTTGACGTTAGAGTTTACTATTTATCATAAAATGGAGACATTTTTCCTGCTGTGTACGAGATTTTGTATTTGAATGGAATGAATTTTACCATGTTAATTATATTCAATTAGTTTATTATATTAGGTTTATTGATTGATTGTGCTTACCTATTATAGCTAGCTGTTTTAATTATTATTCTATCAAGTGTTACTTTTACATAGTTTTTTTCGTACAAACTTGTAATGAGTTAGTATATAGTGGTAGACTGTTGCATAAACAGTTGTGGAGAACAGGTTATTAGATACTTGTGGAGAACAGGTTATTAGATACTTGTGGAGAACTGGTTAGTAGATACTTGTGGAGAACTTGTTATTTGATACTTGTGGAGAACTGATTATTTGATACTTGTGGAGAACTGGTTATTGGATACTTATGTGGGGAACTGATTATTGGATACTTGTGCAGGGATTTTTTTGGCTTATTTTATAGCCGTTTTTGGGTCATATTCCCATTTAAAAATAGTATAAAAAATATTTTCCCAATCCACAGGAAAAAATTCCCAATTGAATGTTACAAAATAAAAATTTTGAATAAAAATTCTAAAATCTTTGCAAATAAGGGCTTCTTCACTTTAATAGTGCTTAAATGTTTGAAGATGCCATCGTAGACAGTAATTGTTTGCATCCATTTAATCACTGCAAAATTTCATTCATGCATTTTTTCCTTGTTTTTAACAAAACACCGCTGAAATTCCCAATTCCATGGGTATGGGTCGTTTTCCCCAAAATCCTGGAAAAAAATCCCTGTTTTGGAGAACTGATTATTGGATAATTGTGGGGAACTGGTTATTGGATACTTTCGGGAACTTGTTATTTGATACTTGTGGAGAACTGATTATTGAATACTAACTGGTCATTGGATAATTGTTGGAAACTGGTTATTGGATACTTGTGGGGAACTTGTTATTTGGTACTTGTGGAGAACTGGTTATTGAACAATTGTAGGGAACTGGTTATTAGATACTTGTGGGGAACTGGTTATTGGATACTTGTGGGGAACTTGGTATTTGATACTTGTGGAGAACTGATTATTGAATACTAACTGGTCATTGGATAATTGTTGGAAACTGGTTATTAGATACTTGTTGGGAACTTGTTATTTGATACTTGTGGAGAACTGGTTATGAACAATTGTGGGGAACTGGTTATTAGATACTTGTGGGGAACTGGTTATTGGATACTTGTGGGGTACTTGTTATTTGATACTTGTGGAGAACTGATTATTGGATACTAACTGGTCATTGGATAATTGTTGGAAACTGGTTATTAGATACTTGTGGGGAACTTGTTATTTGATACTTGTGGAGAACTGGTTATTGAACAATTGTGGGGAACTGGTTATTAGATACTTGTGGGGAATTGGTTATTGAATACTTGTGGAGAACTGATTATTTGATACTTGTGGAGAACTGGTTATTTGATACTTGTTGGGAATGGTTATTGGATACTTGTGGGGAACTGATTATTTGATACTTGTTGAGAACTGGTTATTTGATACTTGTTGGGAAATGGTTATTGGATACTTGTGGGGAACTGGTTATTAGATACTTGTGGAGAACTGGTTATTGAATACTTATGGAAAACAGGTTATTGGATACTTGTGGAGAACTGGTTATTTGATACTTGTGGAGAACTGGTTATTGGAAAGGCTCAATTATAAAATTATAAGTCAGTTAACATGAGTTAATAATAATCTATAGGATTTCTTGATTGTCAAAATCTTGGTTACTACAGAAAAGTTTCTTTTAATATAATATTCAGGACAAAAACAATACCAGTACATTTTACAATTCAAAGCATATAGTTATTATGTGTCTTACTGTACCATAACAAGATGATGTATTGCTGTCAGATGTTTCATCTGGCCTCTGATTAAAATGTACTTGATTTATGATCTTTTTTTACGCTCATTAAAATCAGATAATTCGTAATACAATTTACCATAAATTAAGAAGTTAATGAGTTGTGCGCACAGATTAGAGTAGTTTTTAATATTTCAGAGGTATAAATAATGACTTTTGAATAGTTAAGGTCAGCGTTTTTAGATATTAAAACAAGTACTAAGAAAAGAAAAGGTCAAATCAAGTGTGAGATATTGATGATAGCTCTATTGTGTTTGATTGATCAATAAAGTATGATGGATAACAAAAACACTAGATGAAGATTAAGTTCCCCAGTGGCAACAGACTGATACGTCTACTTAATCTTTTTCATAGTGCTTTTAATTAATTCTTGCATGCATGGAAAACTTCTTAAAATAACTTTGTTCGAAACTCTTTCTCTACTGAATTTTTTGAATTTGATATTGCCTTGCTCTTAAATTAAGTGTTAATTTAACAAAGTTTGAGCTCAAGATTATAAAGTTAAGAAGTTTTATTTTGTAACTATACAAATGTATATATTCTGGTGTTGCAATGGCTTCAAGATGTAGACTGATCTTGGGGTGGCGATTCCTCGGCAATTTTGGCATGTCATTTTTGCCACAAGTGTTTCAGAGAATTAATCTCTTTTTTTTCTGTGCTTTTTAATGAATTTTTACATGCAATGAAATCCCTTAAGGGCTTTGTTTAAGAAAAGAGCAAAATTGTTGTTTTAGTTTTGTTTGTCCTGCTTAAAAGTGACTTATAAAATGTTTATTTATCAAGATAAGAGGATCTTTGCGTGTAGCTAAATGTTTTCTTTTTTCCCCCCCATTTTATGAGGTCATGTAGAGAAAAAAAAGGATAAATTAGAGCTTAGCTTTAAGAGGAAGATAAGCTGTGAAAAGAGTAGAGGCAATTTATTATGATAAAGGACCTTTGAGCTTTACATGTACTGTTGTGAACACAATTTCTTTTTAAAAAAAAAACAAAAAACTTTATCCTTGTGGGGAAGAAAATTTAAATTCTGAAAATTTTGTGAATCTTCCTCATGAGTGATGGTGCTTTAAAAGTAAACATGGCTTTGACTACAGTAAGAACTTAGTCCTTAACCTTATAAAGTCCTTATAAGGTTAAGGTCTAAGTTCTTACTGTAGTTGAGAGACAGATATTTCAGCCAATGGTGTTACATGATATAAATAACATCAATATTCACAACAAATGTTTAAGATTTTATATATCTTCCTCAAAACAAGTCTTACTGTGGGAAAAAATTATTTTTTCGATGTTTTTTTTTTTTTTTTAATGCAAAAAAGATCTTCACTTCTGAAGCAAATTATAAAATAATTAAAGTTTAATTTAAAGTAATAGTTAACATTAAAGCAAAGCACCATTTGACACCATTTTAGGGTCAGAATATAAGCTTTAAAATACAGACTGTCCACATAATTGTAGAAAAAGTCTTGAAGATTGTTTTAAATCAAGTGTTAAAACATAGCTTAAGGGTTATTAAAGAGATATGAGCTAGCTTAGACAGGTCCATCTTCATTATCATTTTTATCTGCTATCACGAGTTAAGCAGTTAAGCGAGCTGGAAAATTAGCTCTGTTGTGAAGCTCGAAATTTGTGCACACCATGCGCATCACCATTCCCTTTAACATCTGTCAACATTTTTGTAGTGAAAATTGTCTTCTGGGTAAAGTTACGAAAAAATCATTTAAGCCGTGTCCTTGTAATTGAAAATTAGCAAGCTTGTGTGCACAAAAGTCATGATCATTCAATTAACTATTGTGGAGAGATAATGTATGAATGAAAATAATTTGTGAAAAAAAGTGTCAAAGTGGTAATTAAAGCCTGTTTTAGTTACACGATACCGAAATCGAGAACTTTTTCCAATTGTTAGTTAATATTGCAAATTTTACGCTTTTTCCGTAGTGTTGATTTTTAATAAAGATTAAACAAAGCAAAGCCAGTAGAATGTATTCTTGACTAATAAAACATAAATAACATTAATATTTCAATTTTAAGATTTAGTACGATACCTGCAAGATTGTCTCCAATAACCAGTATAAAAGAGCGGAATCTTTAAATTTTTAGAAAATGTACTCATATGCAAACAAAATAGTAAAATCGTGATTTCTTTATTTGGATAAATCAGTCATGATGTTTTGTAAAAGTTTTATATTTTCACTTTAAAAACCTTTACAAGAACAGAGGTAAGATCATTAAATTTTGAATTGTTTTATATGTGTTATCTGTTGTTTATTCATTATTTTTTATCATCATAATTTATATAATATTGCAATAGCATTTTGTTTTCTGTATATAAAGTATATTTTGTTTATATACTAGTATAGGAAATAGGGCATATATACATGTAGGATACCCTATAACCTATACAGCATTATTTAAAGCTAAGCTAATGTCTGTTTCAAAAAAAGTAGAGCTATTATGATCATTAGGTTGTTGTCATTTGTTGTTGTAGTCTGAACTTCATGCAAAAACTAATTACAGCCCATGTCTCAAACCCTTTTTAAAAGATCAAAATAAAACTTGGAATACTTGGTTATCATGTCAATGCACAGTTGACAACGTCTATAATTTTGAATGCTATTGTTTTTGGAGTTATTTCCCTTTTTAAATTAGAATTGTTCTCATAATTACTTGATGATTTCAAACTATCAAAGACATCATTATTACCTAAAAATACTTGAAAATATCATGAAACATGGCAGCATGATCCTGAAAGCAAACTTTCTTGGAGTTACAAATGTACTTGTATGTCTATTCAAACTTACAATTATTGTTATTAAACTTGGTTATTACCAAAAAACAAATATTCGAAAATTTATTCTTGTTCTTGGCATACCTAATTATGGGTACAAGTAACGCGACTGTGTACAACAAGGGACATATATAGGTGATCAGTATTTCTAGAGTTAATATGCCTGATTTACCTTTACTCAGGTAAGCGATATATGCCTATCATCACACTCTCATTACATGTTAAAAGTTGATTAATGAAATCTAATTAAATTCTAGATTTTGTATGAAGATGCAGGTTATATTCTGTCTACCATAAACATCTATATTTGTATATTATTTCTAAAATCTTGTTTAATTTAATTCATTTTCCTTTCATATCAAAAATAAAACATGTTCAAATACTGATCATGATTTATTAGGCATGTTTTTCATTTGTATAATTACATGTCTCTTTAATGTAACTTCAAAAAAAGTCATAAATTTATGAATAATGATTATTGAAAATACCACACACTTTTAAAAGGTCTGTTTTTCTGTCTAAACAAGGGAATTCACCTTGTGATTTATGAAGGTTTTGATTTCATTTCTTAAAGTTGAGCATACTGTGACAATTTATGCTCCTTTGATGTCATAAAAATGTCAGGATAATGTGAGACCTATTTGTAGTGGCTACTTAACACTGCTTAACTAAAATACTGCTTGTGACAAATTATCTTCTTGTATGTACAAGCACATCAGTCTGTGATCTATGATTGTGATAAATGAAAAATATTTTCTCTTTTTCCTTATTTCTCTCTCTCTTTTTTCCTTCAATATTATAGCATTAAACTAAGGTAATTTGATAGTACAAATGGTTGACATGATCAAAGGGAGACAACTTTGCTGATTCTTCTTATCAGGATCCAGATTTCATTTTCATTGTATTTTAATACTTGATTGGTATCAATTTCTTCATGGAAATATGCATAAACATATACTATATTGTCAAATATATCAACATGCATATAAAAAACACACAAAAATACAAAAAAAAAACAACACAATTTTGAAATTAAGTAGTGTTTTATGTTACCCTAGGATTGCCCATTTAGCTAAAGCTAACTTCCAATGGGGTCAAATTACTGTATAATATAATAAAAATGAATTATCATGAAGTTAAAATAAATGAAATAATTTTGGCGACATTGTACTGTAACAATCGAGACACATTTATCAATATGATGTGACAAATACATTGTATACTATTAAACTAAATAAACTTCATATAAACTAACACATCGATTCCTTTCATAATTTCAAATAAAGAAGCATTTTACATCTTTCAAATATTTAAAAGAACCAATTTTCTTAAAGAACATCTTGATTTGGTTCAAAATATCAATCAAATTAAATGATTTTTATCAAATTAAATGATTTTTTTTCAAAATTCAACTATCTTAACGTTCTTTCAATGTTTCAATTTTGAAGTTCACAGTAAAATAAATATATGGCATAAATTATGAAGAAACCTTGATACACAAATTTGGATCCTCATTTTAATTCAGAGTTTAATCCTTTGTGAACATTTGGCCTCATATATAAGCAGGTCCGTATATAATATGTACTTATAAAATTGTTTGTCAATTTACTGTTTTATACACAAATACATACACATCAATACCATCTCATTATAATACAATTCACAACCACAAAATTAAATAGAATAGTACCCTTACCACAAACCAAGCCTTGTTAGTTTAATGTGAAAAACATATTTATATTTCAACAATTTCGCTTCTTTTTAGAAAATACATAATGACCAGCAATGGATCCAGGATCCATGCTGTCCGCTTACCAACCCTATTACAAGTAGAGAAACTGATAGCGAACAGCATGGATCCTGATCAGACTGCGCGGATGCACAGGCTGGTCTGGATCCATGCTGGTCGCAAACGCTTTATGTTGGTTTTGTCATGACGCGGCTCATATATGTGTTCATTAACCCCAAAACAACATGCATTATATCAGAATACTGTGTCTTCTTAAGTAAAGAGTACTGGTTCCCTGCACCTATTTTATTGTATTATCAGGGCAAGTACAATGGTTGGTGGTTACACTGTCTGACAAATCGTCCAGGTATCAGGAGTTTGAAGCCCAGCTTCACTATTTTAAAATTGCTAACAGTCAGTTATAAACAGAGGTCCTGGGTAAAATAACCTACAATGTATTCATTAAAGAACCAGTTGTTTCTGTGGGAATGGATTATTTTCAACAGTTTATTATTTGCATTAATATAAAATTATTAACATTCTTTTTTAGCAAGTCGCCAGTGTGGGTTTCTGGTGGCGACTAGGAATAAACGTCTATATCACACAAAGTATTATCTTGGGCTAGTTTTAAGTCATTAAGTCTCATTACTTTATTTACAACAAAGCTGGATTGAGAAATATTACTTTTTATTAGGTGATAAGGATGTAATTTTGGTCCATTCAGAAAGCTTATTAAGTTTTTCCTGTGTTTGTCGAGCTTTACATGTACTAGTAATGACAAGATAATGGTATAACTGCCTTTATTATACTTTTATCTCTAAAATGAATCAAGTGTATCCAGCTTCTGATGCTGATTGGACAAAATGATATCATGTGATTGATGTTTTATAAATGATGTATATTGATTGTAATTGGGAATGTTTAGAAGAACATGAGGAAAAATATTGACCAGTTCAAACACTTGATATATTTTAACATTTTGAAGCATTTCTTCGACAGAATGTATGTAAAGTGCTTAAAAGTAAAGTAAAGGAATAAAAGTATTGTATTATGTAATATTTAGCTATAAGACTGGGGTTTTTTTTCCATTGTCAAATAAGATGTGATTTTAAAAAAGATCTCTGAGGTGCCCATTAGATTACAAATACATTAATATATGGATATATGTAACAATACAGTATCAAATATGTAATTAACATATGGTATTAAACAGCGAGTAACTTGTTAAGCATGCAGCTAAATACATTTTGTTAGTAAAAACATTTATTTGAAAACCATTTTGATGGTATTTTAGGCTACTTGCAGTTTTTTCATGAATTTAGTGAATTAGTCATATTACAGATTGTCATCCATTTAAAATAGGCTTTTAACTGAACTTTAAGAGAAAATGTTGTAATTTGTTGGTGTGTCATATGATGCACTTTCCATTTTAATATCATTAGTGAATAATTTATAGTATCTTGTCATCTGTGTATTCAATATTGAAGTGGAAATTTGTTTTTAATTGATCAGTTGACTGGTGCTTTTTAAATGAATGATACATGTATCTTACGCTAGTTATTCGGTTCTAAAACATACATTTTGATGATCGTAATAGGAAAAGATTAATTTTTAAATTAATTTCAATTTTGGTTTAAGAAGCTTAAGGTATCCTCTCAACCTGAGGATAATAGGTTTGAGCCAAGTTTAGTCAAGGCCATATTTCCTTAGCTGAAACTATGACTTAATTTTAACACCCTGCATACACACTTGTAAAAGGTTAATTAATAAATTATATGTATTGAATAGTGTGGAACATATATATTTCATTAGTAAATATGTGCAAATATAGACAGGTAGAGTGTATAGAATACAGCTATATACATACAATGTAGTACCAAATAAGATAACTTAGTCTGAAATTTGCAAAAATTTTAAATATTCTAAAATATGAGCAAATAATGTGCTTTTTAAGTTTATACAGAATAATTTATATTTTAGTTCAGTTGTGTAGGAAGCTACAAGAATTCTAGATACACTCGTGAATCAATTCCTGATCCCAACAAGTACTGAGCAATGAGTGTAATTTTTCTTCCTCGCGGAAATGGCTTGCTCCTGACAGTGTTTGAACTTACATGGCTAAGCGATCTTAAGATTATGTGTTAACCACACGGCCATGCCACAATGATTAATTGTGCTTTTGAATGAGATTGTTTTTGAATTTATATTATAGACTTGCCTAGCCTTGAATTTGAAAAGTCCAAATATGAAAGTTAATCAAATACAAATCGAGATCGAGCTGCAAAACACTTTATAGCCAAGAAGCTTTATTTATGTCAGTTAAAAGATTATAAGAAACACTCAGCTAATAAGCTATTTACCAACAAGCCAGGATTATAACTGTATGAATGTGCGGACTGGCCATGCTCTATATATACAGTTGGCATGGGCTTATCAGGTTCAATTCGAGCAGGTTAGCTTTATAGGGACAACTGTATTTAATATAGTGGAGATGTTTGTCTAATATTTTGTATGAAACTTTATATTGATAGGCAATCATCCAACAGTAACTCTCTACTGAAGTAATGTTGAAATGGTGATAATCCTTTAACAAACAAACAAGGATAAATCCTGCACAAACATAACAGATTCTAATGCTGTAGATTTAGTGGATGTTATATTAACTTTTTTATCATTGGCTTGTCTGACAGCTAGGAGTTGTTACGTTTGTGCCAAATTGATAAATTAAGTGCTAATTATGAAACCTTAGTATGTCAGTTATGACAAGTATAATAATTTATATTGATATGAATATTATTCGGTATTATCAACGCAGGCCTGTATTTGGTTATTAAATCCTACTAAATCATGCAGAATAATGAGTCGACTGTAGATAACATTTAATATAGCATTTAGATATCATAAAAATGTATTTTAGAGCATTGAGCTAATATAATGAAGCATAAGTCACACTAAGTCTGAATGTATAAATATTAACGTGTTGAATTTTTCAAAATTTTGTCCAGCTTCCATTTTGGAACTGTTCATTATCACTTTTGACCATTTCAAGATGAAAATTTTGAAAAGTTGGTCCGCCAATAGTATAGAGCCTGGTCAGACTGCATGCATGTGCATGCCAGGCTGACTATACTGGTGGCAAACGCTAGTCACGTTTGGTTTGGGGTTAAAGTTGCTTCTACATTTTTTGAAGTTGGTCACATTTTGTTATCAAGGGCATTAACCCTTTCAACAATGATTGTTGATATGCAGACCTCATAAAAATAAATTACCGGTGTGTTAAACACTTTTTATTTGCATACTGTATTTTTCAAACAGACTGTAATCTGAAAACAAACAAAATATTCACATAAACTCCTGCTACCTGGTTTGTTCAAGAAAGTCATTTAGCTTAGTTTGTAGAGGGATATTATATTTTATGATGTACATGTACTTTTTTCCATTTATGACTTAATCAGGTCAGATGATGAATCTTGAATTGTCTGTTTGTCTGTCTGTATGTTATTTTAGGAAAGAACCTGCAGCGCTTTTCTCTATATTGTCTAGATAGTTTTCTAGGATGAAAGAATTTCAGAGTCACTAACAAGATTCCAACCTACAGTTAATGAGTTATGATGGGAGCTTTTTTATTATATAGAGTCAGAGACTAAATTCACTTGGCTATGTAAGCTTCTTTTCACATGAAAACACTGACCATAACTAAGTACATGTGTATTTTAATCCATACCACCTGTAATAAAAGTAGAATTAAACCATATTATATAGGTGTGGCTGAATTTTAGTACCCAACAGTTGTTAAGAAGGAAATTATTTTTTCCTGAATACTAAAATAGCAAGCATCAAAAAGAATAAGTATCAATTCGAGTCTTTTGATCATGTATAAATTTATTACACTTTTTAGGTTATTTGTGGTAGCAACAGAAAGCAGTATGAAATACTTTATGTTGCCAAGGTAATCAAAATGAAATCATTTTCTCATTTTTTTTTTGATAATCAACCAAGACATATTTACATGGTGTTAACTGGGGATAATTTTATCAGTGGCTGAGCAAGAATGCTGTTAGTTTGAATTTGTTTCACATTGTACTGACTGGCATTATCATCTTGAATTAATTTTGAATTAAATAAGAATCAAATACATCTCATACCTTAGGAGTTACTTGTTTAATATCTATGTTATGTTATTGGAATAAAGTTCAATGTTATGAATAAGTCATGAAGCGGGAGGAATAAATTAGAAAAGTATTTACATGTATGTGATATCAGAATAATAATGCTATGGAATTAAATATGTAATAAATGTGTAGAAATAATTACTATATTAGCTAGGAATGAGTGTGATATACATTTTATGAGAACAGAAAAAAAAGAAATCAGTGAATGTTACAAGACCATGACTTTAAATTAGCTTTTAAATGGCTTATAAGTGGTTTAAAGTAATCAAGTAAAAGCAAGCAGTGGTTATCTTGATGTGTTAACATTTTGTAATCTTTAAAACAGCTATATAGTGATTGAAATAGACTGATACATAATTTGTGAGAAGAAGAAAACTTGTAACATTTAGACTTCATACATGTGAACTTCTTTTGATGATCAAGTGGGAGATTTTAGAATTTGCAATAAACAAAGAAGGAAGTTGTAACACCAAAAAGAGGAAGATTTCTTTAATTTTTGAAAATACCCCTTATTTTAAGAAAAATCCTTGAAAATATAGCTGCAGAAAGTGGGAGTCTCCCGCTTAAAATGGGAGAGTTCACATGTATGCATTTAGTTATTTGCATTATATGAATGGTTGCACTGAAGAATTAAGTACGATATGATATTATGTTATATTGAATTATTACTGTGGAAAGGAATATAAAAGTGAATTTTGTTTCTCGTTATTAACTTGTTATTAATCTATTAAAATTTGAATGTTAAAAACCATTTTTAGAAACCATGATTAGATTATTCAAGCAGGTAAAATACTGGGTGTAAAATTGACCTTTTGGAGCAATTTGAGATCTTGAAAGCAAGTATTTCAGTGATGAGGTATATGGAAAAGATAAGGTGGAGAGAAGAAAATAAGTAAAATGACTGCATGTATTACATGGATGAGATGAGAATGAGTGCATGCATGAATTATGTATGTTAGTCTAGCATGGAAGGAGAAGACCTTTATCCTGACAAGCAATTAATGTGGAAGCACTTAATGTTTTACATATTGATTTTTTCTTTCCCTTCTCTCTCTCTACAGTTGCTAGGACTACACTGGTCTGACTGTCAATCGAAGAGAAAAACCACTGGCAGTGAGTGAGTCTTATTGGAAGCTCTTGCGACTGTGGAGGAAAAAACTGTCAATACTGTTTCTCGGTGGTGAAAAACCACCGTTACTGCTGCAGGAATACTGTGACAGTTACTCTTTCTATAAATCGGGACTTAATAACACCATTCAACATTCCTGTGGAGTAGTGTTGGATAGAAATTTTAGATTGGATATTACACTATAACGGGTTACATTTGGGGTAAGTAGGCGTTATTTATCATATTTAATTCCTGTTTATTTTACACTGAAGCTGAATTTTATATCCCAACTGTACCGGTACATCAGGTTATAAATGAATTATTGATATTTGCGTTGGCGGATGAAGATGTTTGTAGCTGATAAGATATTAAAATCAAAAATATTTTAAACCAACGTAAATTTGTGTAAACTGAGGGAGGGAGAAGATTGAAATGTAATGTAAATGCAAATAGAAGAGTGAATTATGCATAAAATAACAATAAAATGTTCAATATGTATAATTTCACAGTAGCTGAATAAGATTTTAGAGTGTATATAAATTATGTAAATCTCTTGTCAGAGTGTGCAGGATGGTGCATCGATATCACAAAGTGTATACATCACAGTGCAATATTGGATTTTATTGCATTATTGATAATTTAATTATTGTGCATTATTAATGTTCTGTTTAATTAGACTGATGTTCAGAACTGTTGCAAATGCTCTGTTTCATTCAAATTTAATTGTTGTTTAGGCAGCCATATGGTAGTGTATTAATGTTCTTGGAAAGAATTGCCAAAGATAAAACATGTTGTCTTAAGATATCAAATTGAAGAAAAAAAAAGTGGGTGTTTCTTAAGGGCTTAATAAAGGAATGTTTATTCTTTGTTTAAGTGAATATTACAAATTAATTATGTATAAAAGCTGGTGCATTTAGTAGATTATGTAACATGCTGATCCTCTTTAAGTTAATCTCCTTCTTCAACAGGTTGATCATTCCTAGATCACTCATATATCATTCAGCAGCATTGATCAGATAACAACAGACATTGTTATAATACAGTTAGTCCTGTCTTAAAGACCATATTGTTACTAGTACTTCCTTTATGGGTTATTCATCTAGCCCACCCACCCACATCTTTTTCCATATATGTCTGTTACATCCATGGTTTTAAGAATTATGTCAAATTTTTCTTACTGAGAGAGATACAGCATTTCTGTCATTTTGGTCCTTTTTTAGCTCACCTGAGCTTGCTCAGGGTGAGCTTTTAGGATCGATGAATGTCCGTCGTCCGTCGTCCGTCCGGCCGTCCACAATTGCTTGTGAACACTCTAGCGGTCGCATTTTTGCCTCAATCATCATCAAACTTGGTCAGGATGCTTATCTAGTTGAAAGCTCGGATGAGTTCGAACATGGGTCATCTCAGATGAAAAACTAGGTCACAAGAGCTAAAAATAGAAAAACCTTGTGAACACTCTAGAGGTCACATTTTTGACCCAATCATCATCAAACTTGGTCAGGATGTTTGTCTAGGTGATAGCTCGGATGAGTTCGAACATGGGTCATCTCGGATGAAAAAGTAGGTCACAGGAGCTATAAATAGAAAAACCTTGTGACCACTCTAGTGGTCACATTTTTGACCCAATCATCATCAAACTTTGTCAGGATTCTTGTTTAGATAATAGCTCGGATGAGTTCGAATATGGGTCATCTCGGATGAAAAACTAGGTCACCGGAGCTATAAATAGAAAAACCTTGTTAACACTCTAGCGGTCACATTTTTGCATCAATCATCATCAAACTTGGTCAGGATGCTTATCTAGTTGATAGCTTGGATGAGTTCGAACATGGGTCATCTCGGATGAAAAAGTAGGTCACCGGAGCTAAAAATAGAAAAACCTTGTTAACACTTTAGCGGTCACATTTTTGCATCAATCATCATCAAACTTGATCAAGATGCTTGTCTAGGTAATAACTCCGATGAGTTCGAACATGGGTCATCTCGGATGAAAAACTAGGTCACAGGAGCTAAAAATAGAAAAAACCTTGTTAACACTCTAGTGGTCACAATTTTGACTCAATTGTCATCAAACTTGGTCAGAAAACTTGTCTAGGTCATTGCTGGGAATAAATCGAACATGGGACATCTCGGATGAAAAACTAGGTCACAGGAGCTAAAAATAGAAAAATCTTGTTAACACTCTAGTTGCTACTGTTTTGATCCAAGTATCCTGGAAATTGGTCTGAAAGTTTGTTTTGATGATTTCTAGGTCAAGATCGAACATGGGTCATCTTGATGAAAAACTAGGTCACACCGCCCAAATATGGAAAAACCTTGTTAACATTCTAGTGGTCACATTTTCGACTCCATTATCATCAAACTTGGTCAGAATGCTTGTCTAGGTAATTGCTTGGATGAGTTCGAAATCGCATGTGAAACTAGGTCACCGGAGCTAAAAATAGAAAAATCTTGTTAACACTCTAGTTGCTACTGTTTTGATCCAAGTATCCTGGAAATTGGTCTGAAAGTTTGTTTTGATGATTTCTAGGTCAAGTTTGAATATGTGTCACCTGGGTAAAAAACTAGGTCGCACTGCTCAAATATGGATAATCCTTGTTAACACTGTAGTGGTCACATTTTTGACTCACCTGTCATGAGACTTGGTCAGAATGCTTGTCTAGGTAATTGCTTGGATGAGTTCGAAATCGCATGTGAAACTAGGTCACCGGAGCTAAAAATAGAAAAATCTTGTTAACACTCTAGTTGCTACTGTTTTTATCCAAGTATCCTGGAAATTGGTCTGAAAGTTTGTTTTGATGATTTCTAGGTCAAGTTTGAATATGTGTCACCTGGGTAAAAAAAACTAGGTCGCACTGCTCAAATATGGATAATCCTTGTTAACACTGTAGTGGTCACATTTTTGACTCACCTGTCATGAGACTTGGTCAGAATGCTTGTCTAGGTAATTGTTTGGATGAGTTTGATAATTCAGGTGAGCGATCTAGGGCCATCATGGCCCTCTTGTTTTATAAAGTTTACAATAGAAGGAGGGTGTAAAAAATCAGTGAGAGTTGTATTTGTCATATTCTTCATTACACTCACTAAATGTAGTGTAAAATATGTTGTGGAATACAATATATTAGATAGAATTCATGTATTATAATATATAAATGTGTTATTTCAATTAATTCAGCACAATATCGGCATATCACTTACACCTGTGTCTGATGGTATAAAATACTATTTTGCTATTCTTTAATGCTTCTAGCTATCTAGCTAGCTTTAGGAAGGACTGTAGGTCAGCTGCCCAGGGTGCTCGCTTGTGACTAAAATAGTGAAATGTGGCACTTAATTATGTTCTCCTACTGGAGCCATGCCAGTCTGCACCTCTGTAGTCTGATATGAGTTTTATTTTGCTGATTGGTATCTGATCTAGCTCACTAGTAGTCACTACATTGTTGCTGGTTAACTTCACAGTCGGCTTCACAATTTTTAATATTTGATATATCAATACCTGAAACTATTTATGAACTCTTCCAAATTCATAGCTGCAGCAAATCCATTATACAAATTCAGTAGGGAAATGGTTAAAAAAAAACTGTCCTGGGGAGAAAAGTAGAATATTTCAGATGCCAGAATGTTTTCATAGTTAAATGATAGGTGCCTCTTGGCATTATAAGATAACACTGTATAGAACCAGATAGCATTCCCTTGTTATATAATTAATTACTTCATAATAGCACCAAGTAATCAGGAACTGTGCTTGATTAGGTGTTCCTCTTACAGAACACTTTGATCATGGCTTAGTTGCTAAGTACTTTTATATTAGAAAATTGGTAAGCTTTTAGGAAGCTAGGGTATACCTTTTACTTTGAATATGTTATGTTTACCGGATGGAAATCAAATTAAAGCAGAATGTTATACAGTGTCTATTCCAATAACAGAAACTGCACTGTATTACCTATAACAAAACACTTAAAATGAATGTTTTTATAAAGTGCTATAAATCTGTAAAATCTGCTATATAGCCTACAATATAGCCTTAATTTTAATTGAAATTTGTCTTTCATTGTCAGAGGTAAAACATATTCAACAAAATTGTTAAAAGGAATTCAATCACTCAAATACTAGAAAGATACACAAAAAGTTTCAAGGGAAAAAATGATTTCATTTCTTTAATTTTTCAATGAAAGGCTTAACATTTTAGAAATGAAGGAGCTTATGTCTGTTATCCTACTAACCGATTGGCTAATTTAAATTTTGAAATTGAGGAATGAAATTTCATTATTTTGAAACTGGTTTACCAATATTACACCTTGACCAAGATCATCCAAGATTATGCTGATTGACTGGAGGGTACAAGGGACAATGGTTAATTATCCCCCGCCGAAAAATTTTCGGCGGGGGATATAGAAATAGTCTCCGTCCGTCCGACCTTCCGTCCTTCCGTCCTTCCGTCCGACATTTTTGTCCGGAGCATATCTCTAAAAGTATTTGAGTTATCAACTTGAAACTTCAAAGGTGGATAGACCTCATTGAGGAGGAGTGCAGTGCACAAGAATGATAACTCTACCTTGCATGATTTTTGAGTTATTGCCCTTTGTTATTTTTCAAAATTGATTTTTGTCCAGAGCATAACTCCAAAAGCCTATGAGATATTAACATGAAACTTCATAGGTGCATAGATCTCACTCAGGAGGTGTGCAGTGCACAAGAATGATAACTCTACCTTTCATAATTTTTGAGTTATTGCCCTTTGTTATTTTTCATACCTAATTTTTCACCTGAGTGGAGCATAACTCAAAAAGTGTTTGAGATATCAACATGAAATGTCATAGGTGGATAGATCTTATTGAGGAGGAATGTTGTGCGCAAGAATGATAACTCTTCCCTATACAATTTTTGAGTTATTGCCCTTTGTTTTTTTTCATGCTATTTTGTCCAGAGCTTATCTCAAAAAGTATTTGAGGTATCAACTTGAAACTTCATAGGTGGATGGATCTCATCGAGTTATTTTTGAGTTATTGCCCTTTGTTATTATTCAAAATTAATTTTTGTCCAGAGCATAACTCAAAAAGCCTTTGAGATATCAAAATGAAACTTTATAGGTGCATAGATCTCACTCAGGAGGTGTGCACTGCACAAGAATGATAACTCTACCTTTTATAATTTTTGAGTTATTGCCCTTTGTTCTTTTTAATACTTAATTTTTCAATTCAATTTTTTTCTCAAAAAGTATTTGAGGTATCAACTTGAAACTTCATAGGTGGATAGATTTTTACTGAGGAGGGATGCAGCACACAAGAATGATGACCTACCCTGCATTAATTTTCAGTAATTGCCCTTTGTTATTTTCAGCCATCAGTATTCACATAGGTTTCAAATCTGTAATCACTATAGCCATCAGTTTTCATTACCAAAAGACCTCTTAAAATGGAATTATTCCGCTCTACTACATATACATTCTTCCAATGAGCAAACACATTCGGCGGGGGATGGCCATGTTGACATGGCTCTTGTTAAAGTTAACAGAAGTGTCAATTAAATACCCTGTTAATTATTGAGTTAAATCTGTTTTATACTTCAACTAAGTTAAATAGTGGTTTTCATGGCACTTAAGCTTTGAATAGAAATATTTTCAGAGTCAAAATGATGGAATCTTCATAAGACAGAAACAAACTAAAATTACATGCATTGTACCTCCTTTGGAATTATGTGTTTCTAGTAGCAACTGTAAATAACTATGCATGCACACATATTAATCATGATGATTTTGCTGATGTCATTGTATTCTGAATAAGCTTGTATTTAGCCTAAAAAATATTACATTAAATTTGTTGCAAAGTAACATTGATCATTTTGAAATTGAACAAAGGGAAGTCAAGTCCTTGAAAATGCAAAAAAATGGTCAACTGCTGATAGTCTATAGCAGAAACACTCATCATTGCATGATAAAGCACTTTTCAGAAGATTTGATTAACATAATATTATATTTGAGAATATGTTCTAACTTTTGACCAAACTGTTCTTCTGATTTCACTCTTTAGTAAAATATATTTGTATAATTATAATGAAAGCACAGAAATTACATATTCAGGTCTTATTGTCCAGGGAAAAGTTGTCATTACTAAATAAATCATGTTGTTTAAAAATGGAATTGATCAAACCAGTGGGAAAATACCATTCAATTTTTTTTAACCCAACAATACTATCAATTATTGATACTAAAAGATTTTAAATTAGTTTGAAAAAAAATTGAAGTTATTAACATTTAACTAACATTTAACTGAAAACTGCTGGTAATAAACTTCACGTAAATGCATAAAACACTGTCAGTATGATACAGTTAAACCTTTGCTAAAAGGGGTAGAGACCACGTATAATTTGTAAAGGCAAAAATGAATTAAAATATTTTTTAAGAGCATGTGTTAAGGCTTCGAAATTTTCTCAAACCACTATAGCCATTACTCTGTCATCAAGAAAACTAAAGTAACAAAAGCGTCAAATGACCTTGACAGAGAAATTTTGACAGATAGTGCCGATTGTTGACAGACAACTACAGTACCTACATACTATCGGGATAATTTCCAAGTTAGTGCAGCGGTGCATTTTTTTTTACACGTTTTATGGGTGTTTATTGCTATGCTAAGACATTTATGTCTCAAACACTTTATTTATTCTGTCAGTCATAGTAACTGTTTACAGGTCCATGCACACTGCAGAATTTCTGAAATTTGTATTTCCACCGAACATGTTTAGACACTTTGCCAAAACTTTGCGTACAGGTACTTACTATAATGATAATAGCAACAATGTGTAGCGCTGGAGAATAATTACTAGAATGCTTGAATGTTATTAAATCATTATGGTAGATTTTTTTCATGCAGAAAGTTTCATAGTATTTTACCTTAATTTCATGAGGATTTCATTGGTTCCTTCCTGGGTAGGCCTGAAGGCCGTAGTAAAATGTCATTTTCTATATGAATAAATTATGTAACTAGGTAGTTGATGTCAAGCAAAATGCAAGTTTTTTTTTAAATGTGTAGGCTAATTTTTATGACAATTTTGAATGTTTTAAAATAGCAAAAGAAATATTTTCATCTGAGTAAATAAAGTATTAATTTAAGCTGGAAGAAGAAACTATAAATCAATATAGATTAACTAAAATTGTGTTTTATATTTGCAAAAACCGTACTAACTGAAGCCTGCTGGAACCAAAAATTTTCTAGCCTTTGCCACTAGTGCAGTTAGACCAGGCCTTATACTTTTGTAATTCTCTAATATTTTAAATGGACTGTTCCAAATTCAAGACTGTACAAATCCATTACACAAAATCAGCAGGTTAAGGGTTAACTATCATCATCATCATCATCATCATCATCATCATCATCATCATCATCATCATCATTATTAATTATGGTAAGCATATCATGAAAAAGTAACAAATTAAGTAAAATAAATTTCGCATATGCAAGGCTTACATGTGGAGTGTTTCATAAACAGGTAACATTTAAATGTTTTCAAGCTTTCAATGTTATTTTCTTTTGAGATTTTGTTTACAATATTTGTAAAATGTAACTGTTGCCATTCATAATTATTGCAGCTTACTCAGTCAACATCAAGTATTTGGTATTTAAATCATTATAATAACTGATGATGAAATTGGTGTAATGAGGTGGGTTTATTTAAGTGCTACCTGATTGCGGAAAAACATTGGCATGTTTAACTACAATACCTGGCATCTATTTTGAGTGGCTACCATTTAGTGACACTTCTCCTTCTGCTCAGACATGTCAAAAATCTCATGTAAATGTCACTAAGCAATTTACTCCAAATGTATAAATGTATTTTTTATGACATTAATTATATAAAATTTCTATAACTTGCACTCCATACACTGGATTAATGGCGTGATTTTTGCAAAGGGAGGTAATTTGATGTAAAATAAGTGGTTTAAGATTATAGCAATGGAATGCTATAAAAAACATAAAAAAACTAAAGCTGCATGTAGATATATTAAACAGCCCTCCATATAATGGATGTAAATTGTTGTTACCCATGGTTAAGCATAAAGATAAGTAGGGACAAAATGAATTATATATTTTTGTAATGTATTGGGCACAAGTGGTAGATGGATGGAATTTGACTAATGGGGTGCTTTTGGGCAGAAGCAATGATATATGTGATAAAAATGCTATTTTTTTGCATCAGTGGAATAAACAAATGGAAAACAATTATAGATCAAAATGGCTGGAATATAAAAGATATTATTATAATGGCATTATTGTATTATTATACGGTCGAACAAGTTTTATTGCACCAGTATTATACAGTCAAACCAGTATGTATAATACACAGTCAAACAAGTGTATGTACTATCGTCTTTACATTTGCATTTTCAAACATGCAATCATATACTGTACTGGCAAACCTGAGTTTATCATGTACCAATATGATATACAGTCAAGCCAATTATGTGCATAAATGCACAGTCAAACCAATATCATCAAACTAGTTTATACACTTGTATTATAGGTACGATGTTAAACCAGTTTGAATGTACTATTTTTTCAAACTTTCAGTAATGTACTTTACAGTCAAACCAATTTATGTATAATACAGTCAAAACAGTTTATATACAACCAAACCATATGTTACATTTCAATTATATGACCCTTTTTAATATCTTCAATGGACTTGTCTATCATTTAGTTTGGACAAAATCATTTATTAGTCGCCGGTAGAAACCGGCGACTATATTTGTAATAGTTTAATATTATACCTATGGTAGGAGAAGCCCTTAAAATCTGAAAATAAAAGCATATCAATCATTGAACAATTAAAGACAACAATTATTTTTCAGTAATCACAAAAAATCAAACATATGATAACTTTGCTCAGTGGAATGAAATATGCACATATTGACGTCTTAAAAAGCAACATTACAATTTTCATAAAATGAATCAATAACGTATCCCCAAGGATCAGTCATTGAATATTAGAGATACTATTACTTTTTTCTATGTGTCAAGCATTGCTATTTTATAATAAATAAATCATGAATGATATTTGAAAGGACTCTTTAGAATAATTTGGTTGTTTATTTTTATGAGACCTTTTATATTACATTATTTTATCTAATTATAAACAAATGCTCCCTGGTCTTTCGTAAGAATCACGTGACTACATGTTTATATATGTTGTATATCGTTATAAAATCTATTAATAGTAACAGATTGCTGATAAGACAGGTAATTTGTTAATGGTGGTAACTGATAAGATGTAAATCATTGTAATTTTGTACAGATAATTACATAAGTTATTTTTCATTAATCAGGTTCATACTTTATATCATAAGAGAAACCTGTTTACTGTAAAAATACATTTTCAAAACATTTTCCTTTCTTCTTGGTAAAGGGTTTAACTTGGCCCTTTCTGTCAAACATTCGACAAGAAAGTTCAATTGTTTAGTTTAGGTTGAACATCCCAAAATAATGTTATGCTTAAGAGGCACATTATTGAAATATATAATGGTAATCGTTGATTTCGGTATATTCCGTCGGTTTCCGTCACGCAGGTTTCCAAAACGGTATGACGTCAGGGGTCCGGAATCGTATTAGATACATAGAAAAAAATAATAAACTATCTTTTTGTTGATAGTTTATCGCACTGAAAGACAATTAAACGTTAATTTTATATATCGTATGTAACGATTGGAATACGTGTATTGATTTCAACTAAATTATATATTTTTTCTATAGCACATAATAATGATGTACAACACTTTTACAGTAAAATTGTATTGTTTCATGTAATAATTAAACATATATATTTCATAGTCACTTTGCAAATATTCGATGATCGATAATTATTTGTCGGTAATTATCTGAATCTGAACTAGTAACCTATACGGATTTCAATGTATGGTACAACAGTATATGTATAAAGTATAAATACAAGAAGAATTACCAGCATAGCACTTGCCTTACAAGCCTCAGTGGCAAACATTACTCAACTCAGTGTTCCTCTTATTTTTATACTTGAACCATTAAACTTATATTTTCTTATATTTTTGATAATACAATCATTTTTCTATCCGGCGACTTGATGCTTTAGCATCAAAATCTCTACTTGTCTTCTATAGGGAGAATATAAATAAACAGTGCAGACCCATATATGATAGGGTTAAGGTTGATAGTGGTCTGCACTGGTCTCATGGGTAGATTCAATTGCCATTAGCATGTTAAAGGTAATGATATATAACTTTGGAGACAAGGACTTCATATGCATTGTGCTTAATGACTTAAAAAAAGAAAAAAACATTAAGCAATTCAAGTGCAACAAGCATTTTGCACAAACAAATTTGAATAAAACATCAATAAACCAAATAGATCTAAAAAAAATGAATAAAAAATAACCTTTAACAAAAAAACATGGTATACAAATTGGTAATGAAATATATATAAAACTGTGATAATGATACAGTGTCAAATTATTTTGTTTATAAAGAACTAAAGACCATCCCCTCTAATCATAGCATCTAATATTGCAAATCATTGCAAATCTCCGTGTTTGTATTTACAAGTTCAAATAGCTTCAAAGACTTAGTAAACCTATTGTCAGTTTGAAGAAGTCTTTTGTGATAATACGCATGAATGCTGCGACCTA
This sequence comes from Ruditapes philippinarum, assembly GCF_026571515.1. Classification (NCBI taxonomy): domain Eukaryota; kingdom Metazoa; phylum Mollusca; class Bivalvia; order Venerida; family Veneridae; genus Ruditapes; species Ruditapes philippinarum. The sequence goes on along the minus strand of NW_026859587.1, from coordinate 369 downwards.
CAGCTATGGTTAGATTATCTGGCCAGATAAAGTGTTGAAAAATGACGAAAGAATGACTGATACAATTGCCTGTCTGAAGACCTTAATGTCTTTGGTACCAAAAAAAAATTAATTTACGTGTAGATTAAATCAGTTTAAGGTTAGATATATCAATATATAACCTATCAATGATCAAGATATGTATCGGTGATATAAACAGTATGATTTTATAGTCGTTAGATCATGTCATGCACCTTTTATGCACCTCAGATTTTGGAGTTTGAACTTTATATGGTCAGTTGTACAATAATATTTTGCTTTTACAATCATATTTTTTTTGTTCTACCAGTGATTAATTCAGTTCTTCATATTCATAATTGCACAGTGTTT